>NW_026527478.1:0-300000 GCF_022682495.2 Desmodus rotundus
CTTCCCCAAAGTGTCTTTATCCTTCATCTCTTCCCTTGCCATTCTACTGCTAAAACTGCAGTTCCAAAGTAGTAGGAACATGTCAGCGATGGTCTCTACGTGACCCATCTGTCCTTGATTACAGAATTTTGTATGAGAGACACTGGGGTAGGGTTGAGGGATGGGGAGACATGCAGAAATTTGTAAGTGAATTTTTTTTTTCAGAGAGACCCTGAAATAAAACCCAACAGCCAGAAGCAAGAGGGAGTTGCGGAGAGATAATGAGGGTGGGGAAGGGGGCAGGGGTATCAGGAACATGTATACGGAGATGTGGACAGAGGCAAAAGTGATGGGAAGATGGAGGATCGAACATGGGGATGGGTCTGGAGGGAGGCAGTGGGGACTCACCGGAGTTAGAGGTGGTTTTGTGGGAGGTAGTATGGTCAAAGAGAAATGAAAAGTCTTTGCATTGAATAATGTTTTCCTATATGAATATTTGAAAAAATCCTCTGTTCTTATCTGTACCTGAAGCCTAACATTTAACTTGTTAATGTGCATATCCCTGTTCATATTTTGTTTCCTTTTTTCTTCAGTTGATGATGTTGTACTTAAAGGTGAGATCATTTGGTATTTCTCCGTCACAGCCTGGCACATTTCACTTAGCATGATGGTGTCCACTTCCATCCATAGCATTGCATGGTTGTCTCTAAAAGACTCCCACCACATCATCCCTATGAGGAGCCTTGGGAACTATGTCGTCTAACAACCTACTTTCACAGATAACAGGTCTTGGAAGTTAATTGATTGGTGTGTGCTCTGTTACTATGAGCACGATTGTCTCAGTTACATCTAACTGCTTTGTATGTCCATAGAGTCCTTGCAGTTTGGCTTCCTTTGCAAACTATTTAAGATATGTGAGTATGTACGCTCATGTATGCTTGTGTGTTCCTTTGGTTTGGGGTTTGCATCTAAATGAAAATTAATTGCTGATTCTTACCTGATGAATTCATTGGTTCTGAATCAGGTTTATGCTTTAGACCACACTTACCATTTTGTTCATCCTAAGATCTTTTCTCTGAATTAAACCTCGTAGTATAAGACAGACTTCTCGAACTTCTCCTTAGTACCCCCAGCCTATTACTGTGGTTTGGAAAGTGTTTCACTTACTGAAACAGGACCCTGGATTGTAAGAAGCATTGCTAGTATAGTCAGCGTTTTCTCAAGGCTTGGAAAGTGAAATGTTATGCTTCTGTAGATTACAAAGTTGAAATGTATATTTCCTAGGCTTTGGCCCTTTACACATTCCTTCTATGAATATTCAAGAGTCTCTCCATGTATCTACAAGTTGACGTAACAAGGAAGTGCTTACCCTTCAACGACCTCCCACGTTTGAAGCACTCTAGGAAGCAAGTCATTAGGTCTTAAGTATTTATATACATGAAGAATATTCAAATGATCTTTGACTAGGGCTTCCCAGAGAGTACCAACCCAGTATGTGTAAGGAGCTGGCACCAATACTTATAAATTGTAGAAGAAATACCACGGTCCTATATAAAATTTGTCTTTTTCATGTGACTGTCTTGACGTGATAACTTTGCATGTTTTTTGACATATATTTTCCCCCTCTGTCATGAATGAGTATTGTGCATACGCTGTATTTCTTCCCTGAAAAAAAGCGCTCTACTGTTCATTTTTTCTGGAGCATGAACTGCTATCTAGGGATATTTCTCTGGCCTTCTCTGAATACTTTTTTCCCCGTAGTAACGCATACGATAGGATCAGGAAATGTCAAAAGGAAGAACAATGCCATTTTCCACCAATGTTTATGGAAAGATGTGAAAACTGTGAGCAGGGTTAATGACGGTCTTTCGTACTGAATGGAAAAAATCTAGAGTAATGATTTTAAAAATATTGGTGTTTAATATTTATGGGCTGTTGTTTAATTCATCAAAAATATTTCACACTTTACTTTTGGAGTCCCTGATTCTCCCATTTCCATTAAGTACGTGAAGTTTCTCTACACAAAACCACCTACACCTGGAAAAATACCCTACTTCATTTGGTTTCAAAGGGTCCCATGAAAAATGTAGGTTAATGTCAAGACTACTTCACCATACAGGATGCCTACTGTGTCTACATATATTTGCTTCTCATCGTTAATGGAAGGAGTGAATTAATTTTTTCTTCCCTAGAGTGTACAATTTATTTCGTCCAATGATTTATTAATCCTAGAAGTTGGTTCTATGGGGTTGACACCTATGGTTCATGATTCCTTATGGATATGTTACAGCTTGACCTTAGAGTGGAGAGCAGCTTTACCACTTGTCATTATTTTTTTACTCAGTTTGTGGTATGAGAGACAGTTTTTATCCTTTCTGATATTTACCAAAGTCCATATTTTCAAGTTTCCGATAATCAATACATCTATTGTCATTACAGAGAACATGCTTGGGACTGTTATTGTTGCAAAATGCACTTTGAATTGGGTATTCTCTGCTTAGAGTACTCTTCATTTTCTCCGGTTTTTAGAGGTAACCGCATGCCCTTTTACAATTTCATGAAGCAGAAGTAATTAAGGCCAAACTGACGGAATTTTAAATATGTCCAATTCATCTAGCAGGAAAGAACCAGCAAAGGTAGTCGAAGCTATGTCTTCCATTTTAAGTAATGACGTGAGTGTGTCTAAAAAAATACAAGAAGGGGGGAGTTGTTAAAAGTCTGAAGATAGTTGTAAACATCCTTCATTACATCCCAAGTACAGAGGAAACCAGCAGTTCCAGAAAGGAAGAAAAATATCTACAGACTAGTTTTATGGAAGGGCATTTGAACTAAACCAAGAAAGGACTGCAGGGTGGAGACAAGGTGACGCGCTTACCCTTACAGAGCAAAATACTGTCACGCAAAGGAAAAAGTTATGCTAGTATGCAGAAGCTAGATGCGTGATACTATTCTGGATTTAACGTAGCATGCGAAGGCCATGGTTCACATCATTTTTCCAAGTGTGAAAGCGACACAGACAGACTCTTACCTCACAGACACTAAATGCTTTCCCCTGACACGGTTTGTTCACTGGTGTCTTAACCTTCCTGGGACATCTGAAGGTTTCCTTGTCATATTCAGCCACGGATCTCGCAGTAGAATGTGCGCCACACATCGCAAGGCTCCTAAACTCTCTCAGGCTCTGTACCTGTGCTGCATTTTAATGCGATCTCGTGCTACATTCTGCATCACTAAATCTGCCACACCAACCAAGTTGTATTCTCTTTCGCCGTGCCTTAGCATGACTGCCTTCTAAATATGAACTTGGAGTGAACATGACTTCACCTTGACATCATGCTTTCTTTCCTTCAAATAATTTCAGTGCTTACCCAGTTTCAATTAACGGCATAACATCTGTTAAGGTCGTATTCTTCATCAAGGACATTTTTTAAGTCGGTGAAACATATGTTTTACATATATTGTGTTATGCACACACATTTCCCTACTCTGGCTTGACAGTAGATTGGGAGAGGAAGAATGAAAGGATATAAGAACTAATTCTAACAAGGGAAATCATTGTTACTTGCCCCTTCAATATTCACCATCACCACTTCCCTTCTTTATTGCTGTCAGAAGGCATGTTTTTCGTGGGGAAAGCACTTTAAAAGTCTTCAGCACCGAGTTGCATTTTATCCATCCCAATCAGGGCCAAGTGTTTCTCACTTTCATGGTCTGCATTATAGATGTGAGGGGCCATGTGATCCCGGTCTGCAACTCAGGGCACAGAACCCAGTCTGCCAGGGTCACCTTTGGAAAAACTGTTTCTTTATCCGTTAAAAAGGAAAGCCAAGGTGCCACCACTTTCTTGACTCCCATTCGACAGCATGGAATGCTGATGCTGTATGTGGGTTAGAACAGCCATCTTGAGACCTGTAGGGAAGCCAAGGGACCACAACCAGTACAGTTAAGCCACGTGAGAAGTGTCAACAGCAGCTTTGTAGTTGCTTCCCCTTATTGTCGGCCAAAAAGGAAAACTATGCCACCTACTGAAGCATTAATTGTCTGCATCAGTTTGCTTATTACTCCCACAAAAGGTATTGAAAATGGAGCCATGCAGCATGTTTTGTAAACAAAACACTTTAGTTAGGTTTCGTCTCAAGAAGAAGCAAAGCATAAATCTCATGGATTAAAGCAAACACATATCTCTCACTTCTGAGTCTTCAGTTTAAGTATGATTTTTGTCGAGTCTCCTCATCTTGTCTTGGCTTGAATTTTGGTGGAAGGTAGAACTTGGGATTGAATGAGGTGTTTCCTCTGAGGGAAGGCAAGAATGAATGTGTATCCATTCAATAGAACCTTTTTTGTGTAGGCAGCTGTCCCAAGTTAATGAGGAGTGACCGTAATTAGCGTTTCTTGGACCTTTACACATCACGTCCTCCTCTTACCATTGATTGAGAACGTCACATAGCCAAGGTCAACATCATAGCAGGGAAATACGTTCTCGCAGCGGTAAGGGGTAAAGTGGAGAGGGAGCATTTTCTCTGAATAAAATTTACAACACATAATGTTAACTATGGGATTATGGTGTTGCATAATTGGTTATATTCACTTTTATCGCTACTAAATTCAATATTATTACATGAAAAGATATTTATCTCACTATTTGTTTTGAAGGACTTCAGTTACTCGTCTTTAGAGAGAGGAAGTGAGGGAGAGAAACACCAAGGCATGGTGGCCTCTCAGGCGCCCCCTAGTGAGGACACAGCCCACAACCCAGCCATGTGCCTTGACTAGGAATTGAACACCTAACCCTTTGCAAAATGCATTTCCTTCCTGGAAATGGTCATGCTTTCTGTCGCATCAGGCCTTTCACATCTGCTTATTCCCCTGGCTCCGTTATGATCTGCCATTATTCCTACCCGCCCTTTTCCCATCTGAAAGCCTGCTTACCCTCCGCCCCCCATGAACTGACAGTGCTCATGCCTGACTCAGCTCAGATAGAAGTCCCTCTGAAGAGTCACCTTTCATCCTTGTCTTTCCAGTAGCCCGGGATCCACAAATATGTTTTTATTGCTGTATATATAGAGTGCGATGTTAACGATGTAAATACATGTCAATGTATTTCCCTCTTCCTGTATCAGACCACGAATGCCTTTGACTCAGAGATCATATCGTATTTATGTTTACACCTAACATAGAACACACAACCTTGATCAGTAAATTAGTGGTGATCACTACAGGAATTAAATGCATCTAAATCTCACTCTCCCGCGAGTGCTGGGACCAAGAGTAAAAATCCTTGAGCCCTCCACCATTTCTCCACACGTTATATAGGTTCCAAGAAATTCAGCCAATGACATTGGGTTGAAAGAAATGTCCCAAACAGTTCGATGAAACTCGCAGTGTTGCAGAAGAGCAGCCATGGCTCCACAGGGGGTATCTAAGGAGATTAATGGTGGGCATAGAAGCTTCTGGTCATTTTGAACATCTACTGGTGGAGCTAAGCTACTCTTCCCTGCCCCTGGCATTTCACACTGCAGTCAGCAGCACAGATGGGGAGTAAATATGCTGAGAATCTTGAGGAGAGTGGCCAAAATACGTTGCCCTTCAGTACACTCTGACACTTGTTGTTTTCTCGTGAAATCTCACCACTATGCATTTGTCATGTGTGAGAAACAAGCTCTTGATTCTGACCACAAACTCCTGAAGTATCTCCTAGGAGCTGGCGTTAAGTCCTGCACTTCAACTTGGAAACGCGGTGTGCCCAGGAGAACACCGATCAGCAGGGTGACCAGGAGCGAAAAGACAGCCAAGACTGTAGTGCATTTTCCTGTGTAATCCTCCCTTTGTGGTAAAATATCCCAGGGGCTCCCTTTCTTGATATGCTTCCTTTTTCTTTACAGAGGATTAGAACCATTTGTTTCATACAAGATCACTATTTACTTGTTTGTTTCTCTGTTTATTTCTTTATTGCATAGACAACTCTAATATGTTGCTACACTATTATTCCTATAAAATTGTTGCTATACTAATACTCCCTGTGATTGAGGCCATCTGTCTCCCCTGGCCACGCGCCCACTGAGTTGCTGATTGGTCAGCTGTCCCTTGTGACGTCACAGTGCATATTCCTTCCTGCCATGGGAACACAGGGTCCCTTGGGGCCGGCCAGAAGGAACTGTTGGGGCAGGCCTTCAGGAGCGGCTGGTCCTGTGGCAGGAAGGTGGAGTATCCCCGCAGGCAGCGCAGCCTTGGGCTATAGGCTCTGAGCAGCAGACAGCAGTGGAGGACAAGGAGATGGAAGAGCCAGGGGTGGAGGAGCAAGAGGTGCAGGAGGAGGAGGTGCAGGAGCCTAGGATTGAGGAGCCAGGGAACAGCGGCGCACAGGTGAGCAGTAGCCTCTCAGGTCCTGCTGTTCCAAGTGAGTCCCCAACTCTCCCTGCCCCCCACCCCCACCATACACGCCACAGCCAGGTTCCAACTTCTTACCCGCCGACCTGGGGGGTGGCTGACCCTCCAACCATCTTCCCCAGAAGCCACGCCCGCCCTAACCCATGGTCCCCCTTACCCGTGTCAGGATATCCAGTCCATCCCCGCTGCCTGGGACACGTCCACGGCGCTGAGGCGACTGCACAAGGAACTGGCGAACATCACGATCGATCCCCCGCCCATGTGCTCTGCAGGGCCAGTGGATGACAACATGTTCCAATGGAAGGGGACCATCATGGGACCCCCGGACAGCCCCTATGAGGGAGGGGTGTTCTGCCTAAACATACAATTCCCTCGAAATTACCCCTTCAGGCCTCCGGCGATTTCCTTCACCACCCCGATCTACCACCCCAATATCAACCGAAAGGGATATATCTGTGTCGATATTCTCAGGTCCCAGTGGTCTCCTATAATGACCATATCCAAACTCTTGCTGTCCATCAGCTCCTTGCTATGTGACCCCAACCCCAACCATGCCTTTGTTCCATCCATTGGGAGAATGTACCTAAAGGACAGGAAGTCATATGATACCATGGCGCGAGCTTGGACCAAGAAGTATGCTATGTGAGGGAGGGGCAAATGATAACCCCTCACCTCAATAAAACACCTGGCTGTTGAATGGGCTCTTCTTTGATTGCTTTCTGGGAGGAATCCTTTCCCTTCTCACATCTGCCTATGAGGGTGTGTGGAGGCCTGGTGGGAAGCGGTGTTTGGGGGAAGGGCAAGTTTGGGAGACGGGGTATTTTGAGAGAGGCTAGTAGTAATAAATATTTGACTGAAACACTTCTTTCCTTATTCAGGATGGGAAAGCAAGAACAAGGGGGTGGTGGGATTAACAGGCGTCCGTTAGCACGCACAAGGTGGGGGAAACACTGGATGAAGAATAGGAAGATCATTAGGTATCTGGTTCATTCTGAGGTACCTGTGTCTTCAGGGTTTTTGCTTGGACCGACATGGAAGGTAAGCCACAGCCTCTTCTTTCAGGCCCACATTTAACTGTAGAAACATTAAGTGGATGAGGAGATGTCACAAAAGAAAACGAAGTCTTTTCTTCCAAGAATTCTCCACCCCCCCACACTACACTGCCCGCCTTTTTGCCCCGTCTGCCACCCTCCACAGTCTGGGCTATATCCCCATTCTCAGGTCATGCTTATTGACAATAGAACACTTGTACAGGCTGCCCAAGTGCCCATGAGTAGATGAGTGGATAAAAGCACTGTGGTATGTGCACACAATGGAATAAATAGTACATGGAAATCTGTCCCTTTGTGACAGAGTGGATGGACCTGAAAAACCTTAGGCTCCGTGAAATAAGCCAGTCAGAGGACGACAAATAAATACCAAAGGATCTCTGTCATAAGGAGCATCTAATGAAAAAACTGAAGTAACAAGGAAAATGGGGAGAGGCTCCTAGAGAGCTGGCAGCCAGCTGTCAGAGGGGGTATGGGGTGCAGGCTAGGTGGGAAACCGGAAGGGAGTAAGAAAAGACCTTCCCAGATAACAGTATGGAGAAGACCAAAGGAAAAGGGGTGGGGCGGTGCAATAGAAGGGCGTGAAGGGGGACAGCGGGTGCTGCCAGAAGCAGACTTGAATGGGGTGGTGAACACACAATACAATATGCAAAGGATGAAGTGTAGACTCCCACGCTGCAAACCTGCATAATTTCACTCACCTGTGTCACCCCCCAGTAAGTGCAATTAAAAAATAACAGGATAGGAAAGTTTCCTTTCTTTGTGTAAATCTTTTCTCTGTGAAAGAGTGTCCTCAATCCGTTGTCAGTGGAGCACTCCTGCGACTGAGCAGCAGTTTGGGTCCTGCTGCCTGCCTGCTAGGCTAAGTGTTAGAGGCAAAGGTTGGGTGGTGAAGGAAAGGGGTTAGGAACACCAGGAAGACAGACGAGAGAGACGCCAATGAAAACCACAATGAGATATAACCTCACAAGGTGAAAATGGCCATCATTGGATACATCTAATCGCCACAAATGCTGGCAGGGTTTGAAAACAAAGGCAACCATTTTGCCCTGTGGGTGGGAATGCAGAATGGGGAAGTCACGGTGGAAAACATGTTTGCATTTCTTCAGGTAATGGAACTGCCTGTTGGTCCATCAATTCCATTGGTGTATTTATACCCTGAGAATCCACAAAGATGCGCCATGCTACAGGTCAACATTATAAATGAGTAAGAACAATTAAGTAATCAGCGCCAAGGAGTGAGAGGGTCAGAATTCAAAAGGCAAGAGTGGCTAAACTCAAATACCAGGTGTGCAGGGACTTTGAGCATCCACGTGAGAGAGGATTTAGAGCTATGTGAAAGGGGCAGATCCTGATGACCTGACTGACAGGAGAGATTTTCCAAATTCTGCTTTCATAACATTAGGGTGCTGATTCCTTGCAGGATTGCTCATTGGTGTCATGAGAAAGAGGCATCTAACAGCCTTTTCAGGACCTTGGGACCCTACAGGCAGTCTGTGTGGTCCCTTTTTGCACTCTATGTCTGAGTGAGGCCATCTTTTCATCATTTCCTTCAACCAAAACAATATCTTCCAGTAGTTTGTAGAAAGGAGCAGACATACGAATGCCTCTGTCTTCCTTAAGCTGGCAAATAAAGAGATTTGCAGAAATAGAAAAAAAAAAAAAACAAAAACAAAAACCGAAAAACCCAGAACACTACACTCATTAAATGTAGGTATTATTAATATATGCTGTTTACAATTTAATAAGAATCCATGGACATATAAGTAAATCTCTTTCCATGCATTAAATATATGCAAAGATAGATTGGGATAAACTACTGTGGGGGCTGAAAATGTTTAATGCTTTTCCTTCCTCCTTTTAAGTTCTTCAGGCTGGGCTAATAACCAAATTGATAGAGGTGGGCTGATAGGAGAAAATGCAAGTTCAATAGATGTTCATGGGTAATTCACACTAGCATGACACATCCACGGGAATTCCAAAGACAGTGAGACAACACCGGGTTGCTGGGACATTTTGGACAAAGAAGAAAAGGCAGAGTAACATGGTACTAGATTTTGAGGAATGCGAAAGAGTGATTTACAAGCAGTTGAGGAAGCGCCAAGCACACAGGCCAGGGCCTTAGTTCTGGGTGAATCCGCAACAATGGGACGCAGCAGGTACTCGGCTATGTGGACATGCCTTAAGCGGTCTACTCTTCACACTTAGTTCCATTAGGCTGAGGACATTCAGCAGTTTCTCTGTCTGAGTCTCTAGGGCAGGAAAGGGAGGAAGACCCACGGTTCCGAGAGTGGTTTGTTTCTTGATAAATAGCTTACGATTCCTTTCCCAAAAAGCACTTTCAGGACGGCAGAATTTTCCCTTCACTACAGCTGTTGGAAAGAGAAGGTCCGGACAGAGGCGTCTGAGCAAACATGGTGAGCTTGGTTGGGAGGCATGTTATCAAGGGTGCACAGCGGGGAGCATTCCTTTGGTGTCCCTTTCCTTCCTGCACAGCACTTCAGGCAGACACCACCGGGTGGTCAGAGGTGAACTTTACTTACAAATATCAGCCTCATAGCTTCAGCCAAGTGGTTTGCAGTGCACATATTTTGGCTAAGACGATCACTAGCTTCCAGTTCCATCCCTGGATTCACGGTAGTGCAGCTGGTTTGCAGGCGTTCCCTTTCCAGGCGCCTTCTGCCAGGACCTCATAGTCTAATCTGTGACGTTCGGTGGTTTCTGTTCTACTACGAGCGAGTCACGTGTGTGGAGGATTTGACTTCCTTACGAATTGCAAATGAACAGATGCAACAACTGATCCACGGGAGGTAAAGTAAATGGTAAAAACACGTGTTACTTTGACAAGGCAGATGTAGAAATAGAACTGAGTCTCACATGTGCATTTGTGTCTGAGAGCTGGGAGTAGAGACCTGGGATGTGCAGAAAAGTTTATGTGGAAAAACCAACTGATTTAAACCCTCATTTTAAAAATTAATTAATTTATTTTATTCAGTTACAATTGTCTGGATTATCTCCTGTTCGCTCCCCCACCCCGGGCAAGTCCCACCTCACTACTCCCCTCTAACCTCCCCTTTAAATTTATCCTTGTGTCCTATATAGTAGCTCCTATAGAGCACTGTCCCCCCTATGACGTCCCAATGCCCTGTGGCTACTGTTACAGTGTTCTTAATTTCAATATCTCTGGTTATATTTTGTTTGCTTTTTCTTTTCTTGATTATGTTCCAGTTCAACGTGAGATCGTCTGCACCCCAATGTTCAGAGCAACACAATTTACAATAACCAAGTACTGGAAGTAACTTAAGTGCCCATCAGTTAATGAGAGGATCCAAAAAGTATGGTACTTTTAGACAATGGAATTTTACGCAGCGGAGAGAAAGAAGGAGCTAATAACCTGTGCAATGGCATGGGTGAAAGTTGTGGGCATTATGCTAAGTGAAATAAGGCAGGTGTTGAGAGAGAAATACTATTTAGCGCCCCTCGCCTGCACCGCTTTTTCTTTTCTTTTCTTTTTTTTTTTTTTTTGCGAATTTATAGGATTAATGGTGACAGCAAAGGGTAACCAATCTCCTGAGTGGAATTAAAGGCTCAATGAAGAGTCAAAGAGTCTGACTACATGAATTATATGTTGAAGGGTAATGTGTCTAATTATATTTTCCAAATGATCTTAAGTAATCCATGCATTTTGAAAGGATATCTACCATTTGAAATGGACACTAAAGACTGCAAAATAGGCACGTGTGGAATCCAATGAGTTCTATAACCTAACAAAAATGTAGAAACAGGGATGATACACGAAACAGAACGAGGGTTGTCGCAAGGGAAGCGGCTGGGTGAATGGAAGAAGAAGGTGAAGGGATTACTGGAAGGACAGCTGTTCAGGATCCTTGGACACGGATCACAATGGGGGGGTGGCCAGAGGGAAGAGGAGCGGCAGCTGGGTGCAGGAGAGCAAAGGGGGAAGAGGGGTGAACAACTGTATTAGCAGAAACAACCCCCAAAATGTACATTAAAAACTAGTCCCTTCAAAACAACTTGGCCAATAATTGGGAGTGTTCCCTTAACTCCTCACTAAACACACCACAGAACTCTACCCACAGGAAGAACACATTGTGTCCTGGCTCCCGTTCCTGTGCCATGCTCTGAAATATTCCGAGAAGGTATTTCCGGGACATTGTCCGCACAGTTCCTGGATCTCCACTGAGAATTTGGCTTATTCAGGTAACTGGGCCACAGTCACTGGCAAAATGGGTCAGTTCACTGAGTTCCTTGTGGAGGCCAGGTAATGGAATCCAAGTACCTTGGAAGAAAGTGTAGCACTTCTACTCTGAGTGAATGAGATTCCGATGTAAATACACATCATCCATGGCGATGAGAGAGGCAATTGTGAGAAGCAACTATGACTGCTGGGAACTATGCTGTGACTCCAAGGGGAGAAACAGCGTTAACACTCCATTTATCAAAATTTCAGTGTACTTGATGGTTTCATGAATGGTAATAATATTGCAAAAGAAAGGATAGATCAGGTCCTTGGAGTCTTATCCATTGATTGAGAGTATAATTCAAATCGTATCTACCAGGTAACCCACTTTAGAATCTAAGCACATGCTTTCTATGAGAGAACTAAGGGAATGATATATACACACGTACATAATTCTTTCTATACGTCTACACATGCATTCTTTCAGAAAGAAATTAACATTATTTTGAAAAAGAATTGTATGTATCATGTGCATAGAAAACATGGAGAAAAACATTTTTTACACTCACCTCCTGACTGGAAATATTTCTCATCGAATGGAAATGTGTGTTTTTCAAGGGAGGGAACAAGAGGAAATGAGGAAACAACACTGGAAAAAAGTTTGTTCCTCTGCCGCCATATTTAATGTTTCCATTCGTTATTATATATGAAATAATAGAGAATGCTTGAATATCACTTGCAAACTGAGAACTGACTTTCTTTTAACTTTCAAACTGAAAGACATTCGGTGAAATATAAACTTACCATGAGGAGAAATATCTGGGGATAGGAGAAGAAATATATTTGTATGCAGTTTTCCTTTCTCACACGTGACAAAACAGACAGACGTGACATTTTGTTCCGTCCTGGGATTCAGCGAAAGGCAAATACCCATTAGGTCTGATTCTATATTTCACCAATTGCGTGGATATCCAAGACATTATCGTCACAATATTGATTCCAGTATGGCAGTGGTAAATGTTACGTGTGTCATCCCGAGCTGTGCTGAGTCAGTCCATGTTAGATTTACTCCGAGGAAACGTCATTGCTAGAAAATGTACATTTTCCCTTTCCACAGACAAGTGCTTGACAAGAAATAGTCTGGCTAGTACGACAGCAGCAAGTGAATGACTGGGTCTTTCGTCCTGAGCAGCTATGAAGACGAACCTATTGTTCACTTGATGTACACAGCATCACAGTACCTCTTCAATAGGCATATTTCATGTGGGAACATGGAGATAAGGCCTCAATCGAAGGATTTTGTAAAAATAAAACACTTGTTAAACGCCTGAGCCCTTGTTTTGGGTATGATAATTGAATGTCATCTCTGTTCTTGATTTTGTCAGAAAAGGACAGGCTACCCTTTACATTCTTGACATCTTTTCAGGATTAGGAAGTAAGCCTCCAATTCTGCTCTTCTCATCACTGTGCTTGCACCTGGTATGACCATTCTTGTCTTCAACCATTGTTTTCCTTCTTGGAAACAGTCTCGGGAGGCTACTCTCATTGTCACTTCCGTCTTAGAGCAGACAGGAGACTAGGCAGGGAATGTCTTAAAATGGGATAGTACAGGGAACCGAATGAAGGCTCCTGTCTTCCATATTACGAAACCACTTAGCTAGGGTGACTTAACACACAGAAACCTATGGAAGATTCAATAGAATAATAAACTTCTCCTTTATTACTCCCTCCAGTCATATTAACAATATTACACATCACATTTTTTTAACCGTTTGGGGTTTGTTAGAGACAGAAACATCAATCTGAGAGTGAAGCATCAATCATTGCCTCTCATTCACAGCCCACGTGGGGACCGAACCTGCATCCAGGGCACGTGCCCTATGGCAATCAAACCAGCACCTTCTGACTGTGTAGGGTGACACAAAACCGATGTAGCCACACCTGGGAGGGCTAAATATCCCTTACCTCTACGCTATGGTGAAGAAAAGTAGGGCTTTGGAGGCACCCGGGACTGCCTTCATCACAGTCTCGTGATGCAGCTTTGAATAATTTTGTATCTCTTTGAGCCTCAAGTTTCTGATTGGCAAAATAAAATAAATTATACTTCGTCCAAGAAATGGTTTTGAAGTCTCAGTGAGAAAATGTTATTTGGAAACAGTAACTATCCACCCAATAATTCTAGGCTTTATGGAAATAGTAATAAATATTTCCTCCCTCAACAAATTGCAGTACCATTGGAAAGACACTAGAGTCACCTCTGGCGTAGACACAGGCATACGTAGATGCCCTTTCCCTCCTCACACAGCCAAAACAAGGAGAGCAATGAATTTAAAAACAAAAACCAGCCAGAAACTGGCAGAAAATGGAACTGGATGAGAGTCCAACAACCAAGGAGTTACAGACTAAACATTCACACAGACCAGTAGGAGGGGTAGAAGCGGCAAGTAGGGGTGGAGAGGACTCGCAGCAGGAAGGTGGCTGGAGAACTGGGACGGGAGAGGCGGCCCTGGCAGACAGGTGGCTGGTGGACCAGGCAAGGCAGCAGCTCCAGAGCGAGGGGTAGCATATTTGCTAGCAGATCAATGGAGATGAACAACGGTGGAGCGAAATGGACGACGCAAGCCAGGGCTCCAGCGCAGCTAAATAAAACCTCAAAACTCTGCTTGGAAACACCTGAGGGGTTTGCAGCAGCACAGAACACTCTCAGCCTCACAGGAGAGTTCCTTGGAGAGACACACAGAGTCCGAGAACGTATACAAAACCACTCCCCTGAGAATCAGCTTCACATGGGACTGTTTGGATTGTGGGTAGTAGGGGAAGTGACTGAAAGCCAGCAGAGAGCTAGGCAAGCAGCATCGTTCCCTGTCACACCCCTCCCCAAAATACGGCTCACAGCACGGCCAGGTGGGCTGCCCTAATGAAACCCTAAGGCTCTGCCCATTACCACATAAGAGGCACTCTGAAACAAACAACCAAAAACACATGGCCCAAATGAAAGAAGAGATCAAAGCTCCGACAAAAATGCAGCTAAGTGATGAAGGGTTAGCCATCCTACCAGAGGCACAGTTCCAAATGCTGGTCGTTGTGATGCTCAGCAATTGGCTGAGTATGGTCACAACATAGAGGAACAAGTGCAGCCTAGTAAAAGTGAAATAGAGGAACATGTTCAGGAAACCAACACGGACGGGAAGGAAAGCGGGACTGAGACGAACTGTTTGGAGCAGAAGGAAGAAAAACACATTCAACCAGAACAGAATGAAGAAACAACGATTCAAATCATTGAGGAGAGTCTTAGGAACCTCCAGGGTAATTCTAAGTGGTCCAACATCCAAATCATACTGGTGGCAGGAGGACAAGAGGAAGAACAAGAAATGGAGACATTCTTTGAAAAGTGAATGAAGGACAACTTCCCCTATCTGGCACAAGAAACAGCCTTCCAGGAAGTCCAGGAAGCCCAGAGAGTCCCAAGGCAGTTGGACCCAAAGAGGAACAACCAAGGCACAGCACAATTACATTGCCCGAGATTAAAGATAAGGAGAGAATCTGAGAAGCTGCAAGAGATAAGGAGACAGTTACCTACAAAGGAATTCCCAAAAGATTGTCAGCTGATTTCTCAACAGAAACATTGGAGGCAAGAAAGGGCTGGGAAGAAGTATCCCAAGTGATGAAATGCAAGGAACTCCATCCAAGATTGTTCTATCCAGCAAAGCTGTCTTTTCGAACGCTCGGGCAGATAAAGTGCTGCCCAGACAAGTTCAGTTTGAAGGAGTTCATCATCTCCAAGCCCTTATTATATGAAAAGATACAGAAAATTGCCTAAGGAAAAAGAAGGTAAAAAAAAAAATGCGAATAAAATGGCAGCAAAGTCACATCTCTCAACAACCTAACCTTAAAAGCAAAAATAAAAACACACTACGCAGACAATTCCAACAGGAACTGAATGGCAGAAATGGAGGTAATATGGAGGGTTATTAGCGGGAGGGGGTGGACCGACAACGGGGGAAAAGGTACAGGGAATAAGAAACATTAATGATAGGAGCAAAATAGACCGGAGGAGGTAAGGGTGGTATAGGAAGAGGAACGGGAATGACATTATTGATACAGGAAAACAAAGGCAGCGATGACACAATACCCCTGGTTATTTTTCTTCTATGACTGTGTTCTGTCTTCCTCACTGGTTTCCACTCTTTCTATTCCTAAATCTAGGCTCTCATCAAAGTCAGGTTTTTCTTTTGTTTTAACTTCAAAACTTAATTTTTATTTTTTAGCCATAAAACACGATTTTCATAAAACCCTTCTACTAGGTTTAATTTTTAATAGATATTGATTTAATTTTATGTTTATTCAGTTATAATTGACTGCATTTCCTCCCCATCCCTGCACCACACCCTAGCCAGTCCCACCTCCCCCAGACACCTCAAAACTCCCCTTTGATTTTCTCCTTGTGCATTTTAGAGTAGTAGATCCTGTAGACCACTCTCCCCTCTATCCCCTCCCTCTTCCCCTCTGACTATTGTACCATTGTTCTTAAAGTCGTATGTGTCTGTTTCTATTTTGTTTCCTTTTTTCCTCAGTTGATTATGTTGTCCTTAAAGGTGAGATCATTTGGTATTTCTCCCTCACAGCCTGGCGCATTTCACTTAACCTAATGCTGTCCAGTTCCATCCATACCATTGCAAAGTGTATCAGCTCCTTCTTTCTCTCTTCGGTGCAGATTTCCATTGTGTAAATGTACCATAGTTTTTGGATCCACTCATTAGCTGATGGGCACCTAGGTAGCCTCCAGCACTGGGCTATTGTGAATCGTGGTGCTATGGACATTGGGGTGCACAGGTTCTCTGGCATTGGTGTTTCAGTGTTCTAAGGGTACAATCCCAGCAGTGGAATTTCTGGGTCAAACGGCTTTTCCATTTTTAGTTTGCAGAGGAAATTCCATACAGTTCTCCACAGTGGCCGCACCAGTCTGCATTCGCACCAACAATGTCCTGGTTGTCCCTTTTCTCCTCATCCTCTCCGACATCCGTGTCTTGCTTTGTTTATGTTGGCCACTCCGGCTGTTGTGAGATGGAACCTCATTGTGGTTTAATTTTATAAACGAAGAACACAGTACAAGGAATCAAAAGCAGGATCGGGGGAGCTGAGGACCGCCTCAACAAATTCACTTTTCTCTATACTTTCTTTCGAGTATTTATTGTTATTGTTCCTTTATTCGTGCAAGGGGTTTTCTATTACTCATCCATGCAGACTAGGATTATTGGGATTGTATTTTGCGGTGGAGATTGCTGCTAAAATGCCTTGGAGAAAGACGACAAAGGTAAATTAGGCAGGGTCTCAGGCCTCAGAAAATGTGCAGCCCAGTGTAGCTCCGATGTTTAACGCCTCCTGCGGTCTTCTATTGCATACTATAACGTGTTCATTGGATGTTTCTTAAAGTCATTGGACAATAAGAAGCAGAGTCGTCTTCTATTTAAAAACTAGTTGCAATCCCGTGTCACGCAATTGAATCAGAGCAATTATTATTGTCCCAAGTTCAAGGATCATAAATTCGAAGTCCATCTGCCTTTTCTCCCACTGCCATCTTTACACGTATTACAAGATTTTGATCCATCTTCCCCAAAGTGTCTTTATCCTTCATCTCTTCCCTTGCCATTCTACTGCTAAAACTGCAGTTCCAAAGTAGTAGGAACATGTCAGCGATGGTCTCTACGTGACCCATCTGTCCTTGATTACAGAATTTTGTATGAGAGACACTGGGGTAGGGTTGAGGGATGGGGAGACATGCAGAAATTTGTAAGTGAATTTTTTTTTTTCAGAGAGACCCTGAAATAAAACCCAACAGCCAGAAGCAAGAGGGAGTTGCGGGGAGATAATGAGGGTGGGGAAGGGGGCAGGGGTATCAGGAACATGTATACGGAGATGTGGACAGAGGCAAAAGTGATGGGAAGATGGAGGATCGAACATGGGGATGGGTCTGGAGGGAGGCAGTGGGGACTCACCGGAGTTAGAGGTGGTTTTGTGGGAGGTAGTATGGTCAAAGAGAAATGAAAAGTCTTTGCATTGAATAATGTTTTCCTATATGAATATTTGAAAAAATCCTCTGTTCTTATCTGTACCTGAAGCCTAACATTTAACTTGTTAATGTGCATGTCCCTGTTCATATTTTGTTTCCTTTTTTCCTCAGTTGATGATGTTGTACTTAAAGGTGAGATCATTTGGTATTTCTCCGTCACAGCCTGGCACATTTCACTTAGCATGATGGTGTCCACTTCCATCCATAGCATTGCATGGTTGTCTCTAAAAGACTCCCACCACATCATCCCTATGAGGAGCCTTGGGAACTATGTCGTCTAACAACCTACTTTCACAGATAACAGGTCTTGGAAGTTAATTGATTGGTGTGTGCTCTGTTACTATGGGCACGATTGTCTCAGTTACATCTAACTGCTTTGTATGTCCATAGAGTCCTTGCAGTTTGGCTTCCTTTGCAAACTATTTAAGATATGTGAGTATGTACGCTCATGTATGCTTGTGTATTCCTTTGGTTTGGGGTTTGCATCTAAATGAAAATTAATTGCTGATTCTTACCTGATGAATTCATTGGTTCTGAATCAGGTTTATGCTTTAGACCACACTTACCATTTTGTTCATCCTAAGATCTTTTCTCTGAATTAAACCTCGTAGTATAAGACAGACTTCTCGAACTTCTCCTTAGTACCCCCAGCCTATTACTGTGGTTTGGAAAGTGTTTCACTTACTGAAACAGGACCCTGGATTGTAAGAAGCATTGCTAGTATAGTCAGCGTTTTCTCAAGGCTTGGAAAGTGAAATGTTATGCTTCTGTAGATTACAAAGTTGAAATGTATATTTCCTAGGCTTTGGCCCTTTACACATTCCTTCTATGAATATTCAAGAGTCTCTCCATGTATCTACAAGTTGACGTAACAAGGAAGTGCTTACCCTTCAACGACCTCCCACGTTTGAAGCACTCTAGGAAGCAAGTCATTAGGTCTTAAGTATTTATATACATGAAGAATATTCAAATGATCTTTGACTAGGGCTTCCCAGAGAGAACCAACCCAGTATGTGTAAGGAGCTGGCACCAATACTTATAAATTGTAGAAGAAATACCACGGTCCTATATAAAATTTGTCTTTTTCATGTGACTGTCTTGACGTGATAACTTTGCATGTTTTTTGACATATATTTTCCCCCTCTGTCATGAATGAGTATTGTGCATACGCTGTATTTCTTCCCTGAAAAAAAGCGCTCTACTGTTCATTTTTTCTGGAGCATGAACTGCTATCTAGGGATATTTCTCTGGCCTTCTCTGAATACTTTTTTCCCCGTAGTAACGCATACGATAGGATCAGGAAATGTCAAAAGGAAGAACAATGCCATTTTCCACCAATGTTTATGGAAAGATGTGAAAACTGTGAGCAGGGTTAATGACGGTCTTTCTTACTGAATGGAAAAAATCTAGAGTAATGATTTTAAAAATATTGGTGTTTAATATTTATGGGCTGTTGTTTAATTCATCAAAAATATTTCACACTTTACTTTTGGAGTCCCTGATTCTCCCATTTCCATTAAGTACGTGAAGTTTCTCTACACAAAACCACCTACACCTGGAAAAATACCCTACTTCATTTGGTTTCAAAGGGTCCCATGAAAAATGTAGGTTAATGTCAAGACTACTTCACCATACAGGATGCCTACTGTGTCTACATATATTTGCTTCTCATCGTTAATGGAAGGAGTGAATTAATTTTTTCTTCCCTAGAGTGTACAATTTATTTCGTCCAATGATTTATTAATCCTAGAAGTTGGTTCTATGGGGTTGACACCTATGGTTCATGATTCCTTATGGATATGTTACAGCTTGACCTTAGAGTGGAGAGCAGCTTTACCACTTGTCATTATTTTTTTACTCAGTTTGTGGTATGAGAGACAGTTTTTATCCTTTCTGATATTTACCAAAGTCCATATTTTCAAGTTTCCGATAATCAATACATCTATTGTCATTACAGAGAACATGCTTGGGACTGTTATTGTTGCAAAATGCACTTTGAATTGGGTATTCTCTGCTTAGAGTACTCTTCATTTTCTCCGGTTTTTAGAGGTAACCGCATGCCCTTTTACAATTTCATGAAGCAGAAGTAATTAAGGCCAAACTGACGGAATTTTAAATATGTCCAATTCATCTAGCAGGAAAGAACCAGCAAAGGTAGTCGAAGCTATGTCTTCCATTTTAAGTAATGACGTGAGTGTGTCTAAAACAATACAAGAAGGGGGGAGTTGTTAAAAGTCAGAAGATAGTTGTAAACATCCTTCATTACATCCCAAGTACAGAGGAAACCAGCAGTTCCAGAAAGGAAGAAAAATATCTACAGACTAGTTTTATGGAAGGGCATTTGAACTAAACCAAGAAAGGACTGCAGGGTGGAGACAAGGTGACATGCTTACCCTTACAGAGCAAAATACTGTCATGCAAAGGAAAAAGTTAAGCTAGTATGCAGAAGCTAGATGCGTGATACTATTCTAGATTTAACGTAGCATGCGAAGGCCATGGTTCACATCATTTTTCCAAGTGTGAAAGCGACACAGACAGACTCTTACCTCACAGACACTAAATGCTTTCCCCTGACACGGTTTGTTCACTGGTGTCTTAACCTTCCTGGGACATCTGAAGGTTTCCTTGTCATATTCAGCCACGGATCTCGCAGTAGAATGTGCGCCACACATCGCAAGGCTCCTAAACTCTCTCAGGCTCTGTACCTGTGCTGCATTTTAATGCGATCTCGTGCTACATTCTGCATCACTAAATCTGCCACACCAACCAAGTTGTATTCTCTTTCGCCGTGCCTTAGCATGACTGCCTTCTAAATATGAACTTGGAGTGAACATGACTTCACCTTGACATCATGCTTTCTTTCCTTCAAATAATTTCAGTGCTTACCCAGTTTCAATTAACGGCATAACATCTGTTAAGGTCGTATTCTTCATCAAGGACATTTTTTAAGTCGGTGAAACATATGTTTTACATATATTGTGTTATGCACACACATTTCCCTACTCTGGCTTGACAGTAGATTGGGAGAGGAAGAATGAAAGGATATAAGAACTAATTCTAACAAGGGAAATCATTGTTACTTGCCCCTTCAATATTCACCATCACCACTTCCCTTCTTTATTGCTGTCAGAAGGCATGTTTTTCGTGGGGAAAGCACTTTAAAAGTCTTCAGCACCGAGTTGCATTTTATCTATCCCAATCAGGGCCAAGTGTTTCTCACTTTCATGGTCTGCATTATAGATGTGAGGGGCCATGTGATCCCGGTCTGCAACTCAGGGCACAGAACCCAGTCTGCCAGGGTCACCTTTGGAAAAACTGTTTCTTTATCCGTTAAAAAGGAAAGCCAAGGTGCCACCACTTTCTTGACTCCCATTCGACAGCATGGAATGCTGATGCTGTATGTGGGTTAGAACAGCCATCTTGAGACCTGTAGGGAAGCCAAGGGACCACAACCAGTACAGTTAAGCCACGTGAGAAGTGTCAACAGCAGCTTTGTAGTTGCTTCCCCTTATTGTCGGCCAAAAAGGAAAACTATGCCACCTACTGAAGCATTAATTGTCTGCATCAGTTTGCTTATTACTCCCACAAAAGGTATTGAAAATGGAGCCATGCAGCATGTTTTGTAAACAAAACACTTTAGTTAGGTTTCGTCTCAAGAAGAAGCAAAGCATAAATCTCATGGATTAAAGCAAACACATATCTCTCACTTCTGAGTCTTCAGTTTAAGTATGATTTTTGTCGAGTCTCCTCATCTTGTCTTGGCTTGAATTTTGGTGGAAGGTAGAACTTGGGATTGAATGAGGTGTTTCCTCTGAGGGAAGGCAAGAATGAATGTGTATCCATTCAATAGAACCTTTTTTGTGTAGGCAGCTGTCCCAAGTTAATGAGGAGTGACCGTAATTAGCGTTTCTTGGACCTTTACACATCACGTCCTCCTCTTACCATTGATTGAGAACGTCACATAGCCAAGGTCAACATCATAGCAGGGAAATACGTTCTCGCAGCGGTAAGGGGTAAAGTGGAGAGGGAGCATTTTCTCTGAATAAAATTTACAACACATAATGTTAACTCTGGGATTATGGTGTTGCATAATTGGTTATATTCACTTTTATCGCTACTAAATTCAATATTATTACATGAAAAGATATTTATCTCACTATTTGTTTTGAAGGACTTCAGTTACTCGTCTTTAGAGAGAGGAAGTGAGGGAGAGAAACACCAAGGCATGGTGGCCTCTCAGGCGCCCCCTAGTGAGGACACAGCCCACAACCCAGCCATGTGCCTTGACTAGGAATTGAACACCTAACCCTTTGCAAAATGCATTTCCTTCCTGGAAATGGTCATGCTTTCTGTCGCATCAGGCCTTTCACATCTGCTTATTCCCCTGGCTCCGTTATGATCTGCCATTATTCCTACCCGCCCTTTTCCCATCTGAAAGCCTGCTTACCCTCCGCCCCCCATGAACTGACAGTGCTCATGCCTGACTCAGCTCAGATAGAAGTCCCTCTGAAGAGTCACCTTTCATCCTTGTCTTTCCAGTAGCCCGGGATCCACAAATATGTTTTTATTGCTGTATATATAGAGTGCGATGTTAACGATGTAAATACATGTCAATGTATTTCCCTCTTCCTGTATCAGACCACGAATGCCTTTGACTCAGAGATCATATCGTATTTATGTTTACACCTAACATAGAACACACAACCTTGATCAGTAAATTAGTGGTGATCACTACAGGAATTAAATGCATCTAAATCTCACTCTCCCGCGAGTGCTGGGACCAAGAGTAAAAATCCTTGAGCCCTCCACCATTTCTCCACACGTTATATAGGTTCCAAGAAATTCAGCCAATGACATTGGGTTGAAAGAAATGTCCCAAACAGTTCGATGAAACTCGCAGTGTTGCAGAAGAGCAGCCATGGCTCCACAGGGGGTATCTAAGGAGATTAATGGTGGGCATAGAAGCTTCTGGTCATTTTGAACATCTACTGGTGGAGCTAAGCTACTCTTCCCTGCCCCTGGCATTTCACACTGCAGTCAGCAGCACAGATGGGGAGTAAATATGCTGAGAATCTTGAGGAGAGTGGCCAAAATACGTTGCCCTTCAGTACACTCTGACACTTGTTGTTTTCTCGTGAAATCTCACCACTATGCATTTGTCATGTGTGAGAAACAAGCTCTTGATTCTGACCACAAACTCCTGAAGTATCTCCTAGGAGCTGGCGTTAAGTCCTGCACTTCAACTTGGAAACGCGGTGTGCCCAGGAGAACACCGATCAGCAGGGTGACCAGGAGCGAAAAGACAGCCAAGACTGTAGTGCATTTTCCTGTGTAATCCTCCCTTTGTGGTAAAATATCCCAGGGGCTCCCTTTCTTGATATGCTTCCTTTTTCTTTACAGAGGATTAGAACCATTTGTTTCATACAAGATCACTATTTACTTGTTTGTTTCTCTGTTTATTTCTTTATTGCATAGACAACTCTAATATGTTGCTACACTATTATTCCTATAAAATTGTTGCTATACTAATACTCCCTGTGATGGAGGCCATCTGTCTCCCCTGGCCACGCGCCCAGTGAGTTGCTGATTGGTCAGCTGTCCCTTGTGAGGTCACAGTGCATATTCCCTCCTGCCATGGGAACACAGGGTCCCTTGGGGCCGGCCAGAAGGAACTGTTGGGGCAGGCCTTCAGGAGCGGCTGGTCCTGTGGCAGGAAGGTGGAGTATCCCCGCAGGCAGCGCAGCCTTGGGCTATAGGCTCTGAGCAGCAGACAGCAGTGGAGGACAAGGAGATGGAAGAGCCAGGGGTGGAGGAGCAAGAGGTGCAGGAGGAGGAGGTGCAGGAGCCTAGGATTGAGGAGCCAGGGAACAGCGGCGCACAGGTGAGCAGTAGCCTCTCAGGTCCTGCTGTTCCAAGTGAGTCCCCAACTCTCCCTGCCCCCCACCCCCACCATACACGCCACAGCCAGGTTCCAACTTCTTACCCGCCGACCTGTGGGGTGGCTGACCCTCCAACCATCTTCCCCAGAAGCCACGCCCGCCCTAACCCATGGTCCCCCTTACCCGTGTCAGGATATCCAGTCCATCCCCGCTGCCTGGGACACGTCCACGGCGCTGAGGCAACTGCACAAGGAACTGGCGAACAACACGATCGATCCCCCGCCCATGTGCTCTGCAGGGCCAGTGGATGACAACATGTTCCAATGGAAGGGGACCATCATGGGACCCCCGGACAGCCCCTATGAGGGAGGGGTGTTCTGCCTAAACATACAATTCCCTCGAAATTACCCCTTCAGGCCTCCGGCGATTTCCTTCACCACCCCGATCTACCACCCCAATATCAACCGAAAGGGATATATCTGTGTCGATATTCTCAGGTCCCAGTGGTCTCCTATAATGACCATATCCAAACTCTTGCTGTCCATCAGCTCCTTGCTATGTGACCCCAACCCCAACCATGCCTTTGTTCCATCCATTGGGAGAATGTACCTAAAGGACAGGAAGTCATATGATACCATGGCGCGAGCTTGGACCAAGAAGTATGCTATGTGAGGGAGGGGCAAATGATAACCCCTCACCTCAATAAAACACCTGGCTGTTGAATGGGCTCTTCTTTGATTGCTTTCTGGGAGGAATCCTTTCCCTTCTCACATCTGCCTATGAGGGTGTGTGGAGGCCTGGTGGGAAGCGGTGTTTGGGGGAAGGGCAAGGTTGGGAGACGGGGTATTTTGAGAGAGGCTAGTAGTAATAAATATTTGACTGAAACACTTCTTTCCTGATTCAGGATGGGAAAGCAAGAACAAGGGGGTGGTGGGATTAACAGGCGTCCGTTAGCACGCACAAGGTGGGGGAAACACTGGATGAAGAATAGGAAGATCATTAGGTATCTGGTTCATTCTGAGGTACCTGTGTCTTCAGGGTTTTTGCTTGGACCGACATGGAAGGTAAGCCACAGCCTCTTCTTTCAGGCCCACATTTAACTGTAGAAACATTAAGTGGATGAGGAGATGTCACAAAAGAAAACGAAGTCTTTTCTTCCAAGAATTCTCCACCCCCCCCACACTACACTGCCCGCCTTTTTGACCCGTCTGCCACCCTCCACAGTCTGGGCTATATCCCCATTCTCAGGTCATGCTTATTGACAATAGAACACTTGTACAGGCTGCCCAAGTGCCCATGAGTAGATGAGTGGATAAAAGCACTGTGGTATGTGCACACAATGGAATAAATAGTACATGGAAATCTGTCCCTTTGTGACAGAGTGGATGGACCTGAAAAACCTTAGGCTCCGTGAAATAAGCCAGTCAGAGGACGACAAATAAATACCATAGGATCTCTGTCATAAGGAGCATCTAATGAACAAACTGAAGTAACAAGGAAAATGGGGAGAGGCTCCTAGAGAGCTGGCAGCCAGCTGTCAGAGGGGGTATGGGGTGCAGGCTAGGTGGGAAACCGGAAGGGAGTAAGAAAAGACCTTCCCAGATAACAGTATGGAGAAGACCAAAGGAAAAGGGGTGGGGCGGTGCAATAGAAGGGCGTGAAGGGGGACAGCGGGTGCTGCCAGAAGCAGACTTGAATGGGGTGGTGAACACACAATACAATATGCAAAGGATGAAGTGTAGACTCCCACGCTGCAAACCTGCATAATTTCACTCACCTGTGTCACCCCCCAGTAAGTGCAATTAAAAAATAACAGGATAGGAAAGTTTCCTTTCTTTGTGTAAATCTTTTCTCTATGAAAGAGTGTCCTCAATCCGTTGTCAGTGGAGCACTCCTGCGACTGAGCAGCAGTTTGGGTCCTGCTGCCTGCCTGCTAGGCTAAGTGTTAGAGGCAAAGGTTGGGTGGTGAAGGAAAGGGGTTAGGAACACCAGGAAGACAGACGAGAGAGACGCCAATGAAAACCACAATGAGATAGAACCTCACAAGGTGAAAATGGCCATCATTGGATACATCTAATCGCCACAAATGCTGGCAGGGTTTGAAAACAAAGGCAACCATTTTGCCCTGTGGGTGGGAATGCAGAATGGGGAAGTCACGGTGGAAAACATGTTTGCATTTCTTCAGGTAATGGAACTGCCTGTTGGTCCATCAATTCCATTGGTGTATTTATACCCTGAGAATCCACAAAGATGCGCCATGCTACAGGTCAACATTATAAATGAGTAAGAACAATTAAGTAATCAGCGCCAAGGAGTGAGAGGGTCAGAATTCAAAAGGCAAGAGTGGCTAAACTCAAATACCAGGTGTGCAGGGACTTTGAGCATCCACGTGAGAGAGGATTTAGAGCTATGTGAAAGGGGCAGATCCTGATGACCTGACTGACAGGAGAGATTTTCCAAATTCTGCTTTCATAACATTAGGGTGCTGATTCCTTGCAGGATTGCTCATTGGTGTCATGAGAAAGAGGCATCTAACAGCCTTTTCAGGACCTTGGGACCCTACAGGCAGTCTGTGTGGTCCCTTTTTGCACTCTATGTCTGAGTGAGGCCATCTTTTCATCATTTCCTTCAACCAAAACAATATCTTCCAGTAGTTTGTAGAAAGGAGCAGACATACGAATGCCTCTGTCTTCCTTAAGCTGGCAAATAAAGAGATTTGCAGAAATAGAAAAAAAAAAAAAACAAAAACAAAAACCGAAAAACCCAGAACACTACACTCATTAAATGTAGGTATTATTAATATATGCTGTTTACAATTTAATAAGAATCCATGGACATATAAGTAAATCTCTTTCCATGCATTAAATATATGCAAAGATAGATTGGGATAAACTACTGTGGGGGCTGAAAATGTTTAATGCTTTTCCTTCCTCCTTTTAAGTTCTTCAGGCTGGGCTAATAACCAAATTGATAGAGGTGGGCTGATAGGAGAAAATGCAAGTTCAATAGACGTTCATGGGTAATTCACACTAGCATGACACATCCACGGGAATTCCAAAGACAGTGAGACAACACCGGGTTGCTGGGACATTTTGGACAAAGAAGAAAAGGCAGGGTAACATGGTACTAGATTTTGAGGAATGCGAAAGAGTGATTTACAAGCAGTTGAGGAAGCGCCAAGCACACAGGCCAGGGCCTTAGTTCTGGGTGAATCCGCAACAATGGGACGCAGCAGGTACTCGGCTATGTGGACATGCCTTAAGCGGTCTACTCTTCACACTTAGTTCCATTAGGCTGAGGACATTCAGCAGTTTCTCTGTCTGAGTCTCTAGGGCAGGAAAGGGAGGAAGACCCACGGTTCCGAGAGTGGTTTGTTTCTTGATAAATAGCTTACGATTCCTTTCCCAAAAAGCACTTTCAGGACGGCAGAATTTTCCCTTCACTACAGCTGTTGGAAAGAGAAGGTCCGGACAGAGGCGTCTGAGCAAACATGGTGAGCTTGGTTGGGAGGCATGTTATCAAGGGTGCACAGCGGGGAGCATTCCTTTGGTGTCCCTTTCCTTCCTGCACAGCACTTCAGGCAGACACCACCGGGTGGTCAGAGGTGAACTTTACTTACAAATATCAGCCTCATAGCTTCAGCCAAGTGGTTTGCAGTGCACATATTTTGGCTAAGACGATCACTAGCTTCCAGTTCCATCCCTGGATTCACGGTAGTGCAGCTGGTTTGCAGGCGTTCCCTTTCCAGGCGCCTTCTGCCAGGACCTCATAGTCTAATCTGTGACGTTCGGTGGTTTCTGTTCTACTACGAGCGAGTCACGTGTGTGGAGGATTTGACTTCCTTACGAATTGCAAATGAACAGATGCAACAACTGATCCACGGGAGGTAAAGTAAATGGTAAAAACACGTGTTACTTTGACAAGGCAGATGTAGAAATAGAACTGAGTCTCACATGTGCATTTGTGTCTGAGAGCTGGGAGTAGAGACCTGGGATGTGCAGAAAAGTTTATGTGGAAAAACCAACTGATTTAAACCCTCATTTTAAAAATTAATTAATTTATTTTATTCAGTTACAATTGTCTGGATTATCTCCTGTTCGCTCCCCCACCCCGGGCAAGTCCCACCTCACTACTCCCCTCTAACCTCCCCTTTAAATTTATCCTTGTGTCCTATATAGTAGCTCCTATAGAGCACTGTCCCCCCTATGACGTCCCAATGCCCTGTGGCTACTGTTACAGTGTTCTTAATTTCAATATCTCTGGTTATATTTTGTTTGCTTTTTCTTTTCTTGATTATGTTCCAGTTCAACGTGAGATCGTCTGCACCCCAATGTTCAGAGCAACACAATTTACAATAACCAAGTACTGGAAGTAACTTAAGTGCCCATCAGTTAATGAGAGGATCCAAAAAGTATGGTACTTTTAGACAATGGAATTTTACGCAGCGGAGAGAAAGAAGGAGCTAATAACCTGTGCAATGGCATGGGTGAAAGTTGTGGGCATTATGCTAAGTGAAATAAGGCAGGTGTTGAGAGAGAAATACTATTTAGCGCCCCTCGCCTGCACCGCTTTTTCTTTTCTTTTCTTTTTTTTTTTTTTTTGCGAATTTATAGGATTAATGGTGACAGCAAAGGGTAACCAATCTCCTGAGTGGAATTAAAGGCTCAATGAAGAGTCAAAGAGTCTGACTACATGAATTATATGTTGAAGGGTAATGTGTCTAATTATATTTTCCAAATGATCTTAAGTAATCCATGCATTTTGAAAGGATATCTACCATTTGAAATGGACACTAAAGACTGCAAAATAGGCACGTGTGGAATCCAATGAGTTCTATAACCTAACAAAAATGTAGAAACAGGGATGATACACGAAACAGAACGAGGGTTGTCGCAAGGGAAGCGGCTGGGTGAATGGAAGAAGAAGGTGAAGGGATTACTGGAAGGACAGCTGTTCAGGATCCTTGGACACGGATCACAATGGGGGGGTGGCCAGAGGGAAGAGGAGCGGCAGCTGGGTGCAGGAGAGCAAAGGGGGAAGAGGGGTGAACAACTGTATTAGCAGAAACAACCCCCAAAATGTACATTAAAAACTAGTCCCTTCAAAACAACTTGGCCAATAATTGGGAGTGTTCCCTTAACTCCTCACTAAACACACCACAGAACTCTACCCACAGGAAGAACACATTGTGTCCTGGCTCCCGTTCCTGTGCCATGCTCTGAAATATTCCGAGAAGGTATTTCCGGGACATTGTCCGCACAGTTCCTGGATCTCCACTGAGAATTTGGCTTATTCAGGTAACTGGGCCACAGTCACTGGCAAAATGGGTCAGTTCACTGAGTTCCTTGTGGAGGCCAGGTAATGGAATCCAAGTACCTTGGAAGAAAGTGTAGCACTTCTACTCTGAGTGAATGAGATTCCGATGTAAATACACATCATCCATGGCGATGAGAGAGGCAATTGTGAGAAGCAACTATGACTGCTGGGAACTATGCTGTGACTCCAAGGGGAGAAACAGCGTTAACACTCCATTTATCAAAATTTCAGTGTACTTGATGGTTTCATGAATGGTAATAATATTGCAAAAGAAAGGATAGATCAGGTCCTTGGAGTCTTATCCATTGATTGAGAGTATAATTCAAATCGTATCTACCAGGTAACCCACTTTAGAATCTAAGCACATGCTTTCTATGAGAGAACTAAGGGAATGATATATACACACGTACATAATTCTTTCTATACGTCTACACATGCATTCTTTCAGAAAGAAATTAACATTATTTTGAAAAAGAATTGTATGTATCATGTGCATAGAAAACATGGAGAAAAACATTTTTTACACTCACCTCCTGACTGGAAATATTTCTCATCGAATGGAAATGTGTGTTTTTCAAGGGAGGGAACAAGAGGAAATGAGGAAACAACACTGGAAAAAAGTTTGTTCCTCTGCCGCCATATTTAATGTTTCCATTCGTTATTATATATGAAATAATAGAGAATGCTTGAATATCACTTGCAAACTGAGAACTGACTTTCTTTTAACTTTCAAACTGAAAGACATTCGGTGAAATATAAACTTACCATGAGGAGAAATATCTGGGGATAGGAGAAGAAATATATTTGTATGCAGTTTTCCTTTCTCACACGTGACAAAACAGACAGACGTGACATTTTGTTCCGTCCTGGGATTCAGCGAAAGGCAAATACCCATTAGGTCTGATTCTATATTTCACCAATTGCGTGGATATCCAAGACATTATCGTCACAATATTGATTCCAGTATGGCAGTGGTAAATGTTACGTGTGTCATCCCGAGCTGTGCTGAGTCAGTCCATGTTAGATTTACTCCGAGGAAACGTCATTGCTAGAAAATGTACATTTTCCCTTTCCACAGACAAGTGCTTGACAAGAAATAGTCTGGCTAGTACGACAGCAGCAAGTGAATGACTGGGTCTTTCGTCCTGAGCAGCTATGAAGACGAACCTATTGTTCACTTGATGTACACAGCATCACAGTACCTCTTCAATAGGCATATTTCATGTGGGAACATGGAGATAAGGCCTCAATCGAAGGATTTTGTAAAAATAAAACACTTGTTAAACGCCTGAGCCCTTGTTTTGGGTATGATAATTGAATGTCATCTCTGTTCTTGATTTTGTCAGAAAAGGACAGGCTACCCTTTACATTCTTGACATCTTTTCAGGATTAGGAAGTAAGCCTCCAATTCTGCTCTTCTCATCACTGTGCTTGCACCTGGTATGACCATTCTTGTCTTCAACCATTGTTTTCCTTCTTGGAAACAGTCTCGGGAGGCTACTCTCATTGTCACTTCCGTCTTAGAGCAGACAGGAGACTAGGCAGGGAATGTCTTAAAATGGGATAGTACAGGGAACCGAATGAAGGCTCCTGTCTTCCATATTACGAAACCACTTAGCTAGGGTGACTTAACACACAGAAACCTATGGAAGATTCAATAGAATAATAAACTTCTCCTTTATTACTCCCTCCAGTCATATTAACAATATTACACATCACATTTTTTTAACCGTTTGGGGTTTGTTAGAGACAGAAACATCAATCTGAGAGTGAAGCATCAATCATTGCCTCTCATTCACAGCCCACGTGGGGACCGAACCTGCATCCAGGGCACGTGCCCTATGGCAATCAAACCAGCACCTTCTGACTGTGTAGGGTGACACAAAACCGATGTAGCCACACCTGGGAGGGCTAAATATCCCTTACCTCTACGCTATGGTGAAGAAAAGTAGGGCTTTGGAGGCACCCGGGACTGCCTTCATCACAGTCTCGTGATGCAGCTTTGAATAATTTTGTATCTCTTTGAGCCTCAAGTTTCTGATTGGCAAAATAAAATAAATTATACTTCGTCCAAGAAATGGTTTTGAAGTCTCAGTGAGAAAATGTTATTTGGAAACAGTAACTATCCACCCAATAATTCTAGGCTTTATGGAAATAGTAATAAATATTTCCTCCCTCAACAAATTGCAGTACCATTGGAAAGACACTAGAGTCACCTCTGGCGTAGACACAGGCATACGTAGATGCCCTTTCCCTCCTCACACAGCCAAAACAAGGAGAGCAATGAATTTAAAAACAAAAACCAGCCAGAAACTGGCAGAAAATGGAACTGGATGAGAGTCCAACAACCAAGGAGTTACAGACTAAACATTCACACAGACCAGTAGGAGGGGTAGAAGCGGCAAGTAGGGGTGGAGAGGACTCGCAGCAGGAAGGTGGCTGGAGAACTGGGACGGGAGAGGCGGCCCTGGCAGACAGGTGGCTGGTGGACCAGGCAAGGCAGCAGCTCCAGAGCGAGGGGTAGCATATTTGCTAGCAGATCAATGGAGATGAACAACGGTGGAGCGAAATGGACGACGCAAGCCAGGGCTCCAGCGCAGCTAAATAAAACCTCAAAACTCTGCTTGGAAACACCTGAGGGGTTTGCAGCAGCACAGAACACTCTCAGCCTCACAGGAGAGTTCCTTGGAGAGACACACAGAGTCCGAGAACGTATACAAAACCACTCCCCTGAGAATCAGCTTCACGTGGGACTGTTTGGATTGTGGGTAGTAGGGGAAGTGACTGAAAGCCAGCAGAGAGCTAGGCAAGCAGCATCGTTCCCTGTCACACCCCTCCCCAAAATACGGCTCACAGCACGGCCAGGTGGGCTGCCCTAATGAAACCCTAAGGCTCTGCCCATTACCACATAAGAGGCACTCTGAAACAAACAACCAAAAACACATGGCCCAAATGAAAGAAGAGATCAAAGCTCCGACAAAAATGCAGCTAAGTGATGAAGGGTTAGCCATCCTACCAGAGGCACAGTTCCAAATGCTGGTCGTTGTGATGCTCAGCAATTGGCTGAGTATGGTCACAACATAGAGGAACAAGTGCAGCCTAGTAAAAGTGAAATAGAGGAACATGTTCAGGAAACCAACACGGACGGGAAGGAAAGCGGGACTGAGACGAACTGTTTGGAGCAGAAGGAAGAAAAACACATTCAACCAGAACAGAATGAAGAAACAACGATTCAAATCATTGAGGAGAGTCTTAGGAACCTCCAGGGTAATTCTAAGTGGTCCAACATCCAAATCATACTGGTGGCAGGAGGACAAGAGGAAGAACAAGAAATGGAGACATTCTTTGAAAAGTGAATGAAGGACAACTTCCCCTATCTGGCACAAGAAACAGCCTTCCAGGAAGTCCAGGAAGCCCAGAGAGTCCCAAGGCAGTTGGACCCAAAGAGGAACAACCACGGCACAGCACAATTACATTGCCCGAGATTAAAGATAAGGAGAGAATCTGAGAAGCTGCAAGAGATAAGGAGACAGTTACCTACAAAGGAATTCCCAAAAGATTGTCAGCTGATTTCTCAACAGAAACATTGGAGGCAAGAAAGAGCTGGGAAGAAGTATCCCAAGTGATGAAATGCAAGGAACTCCATCCAAGATTGTTCTATCCAGCAAAGCTGTCTTTTCGAACGCTCGGGCAGATAAAGTGCTGCCCAGACAAGTTCAATTTGAAGGAGTTCATCATCTCCAAGCCCTTATTATATGAAAAGATACAGAAAATTGCCTAAGGAAAAAGAAGGTAAAAAAAAAAATGCGAATAAAATGGCAGCAAAGTCACATCTCTCAACAACCTAACCTTAAAAGCAAAAATAAAAACACACTACGCAGACAATTCCAACAGGAACTGAATGGCAGAAATGGAGGTAATATGGAGGGTTATTAGCGGGAGGGGGTGGACCGACAACGGGGGAAAAGGTACAGGGAATAAGAAACATTAATGATAGGAGCAAAATAGACCGGAGGAGGTAAGGGTGGTATAGGAAGAGGAACGGGAATGACATTATTGATACAGGAAAACAAAGGCAGCGATGACACAATACCCCTGGTTATTTTTCTTCTATGACTGTGTTCTGTCTTCCTCACTGGTTTCCACTCTTTCTATTCCTAAATCTAGGCTCTCATCAAAGTCAGGTTTTTCTTTTGTTTTAACTTCAAAACTTAATTTTTATTTTTTAGCCATAAAACACGATTTTCATAAAACCCTTCTACTAGGTTTAATTTTTAATAGATATTGATTTAATTTTATGTTTATTCAGTTATAATTGACTGCATTTCCTCCCCATCCCTGCACCACACCCTAGCCAGTCCCACCTCCCCCAGACACCTCAAAACTCCCCTTTGATTTTCTCCTTGTGCATTTTAGAGTAGTAGATCCTGTAGACCACTCTCCCCTCTATCCCCTCCCTCTTCCCCTCTGACTATTGTACCATTGTTCTTAAAGTCGTATGTGTCTGTTTCTCTTTTGTTTCCTTTTTTCCTCAGTTGATTATGTTGTCCTTAAAGGTGAGATCATTTGGTATTTCTCCCTCACAGCCTGGCGCATTTCACTTAACCTAATGCTGTCCAGTTCCATCCATACCATTGCAAAGTGTATCAGCTCCTTCTTTCTCTCTTCGGTGCAGATTTCCATTGTGTAAATGTACCATAGTTTTTGGATCCACTCATTAGCTGATGGGCACCTAGGTAGCCTCCAGCACTGGGCTATTGTGAATCGTGGTGCTATGGACATTGGGGTGCACAGGTTCTCTGGCATTGGTGTTTCAGTGTTCTAAGGGTACAATCCCAGCAGTGGAATTTCTGGGTCAAACGGCTTTTCCATTTTTAGTTTGCAGAGGAAATTCCATACAGTTCTCCACAGTGGCCGCACCAGTCTGCATTCGCACCAACAATGTCCTGGTTGTCCCTTTTCTCCTCATCCTCTCCGACATCCGTGTCTTGCTTTGTTTATGTTGGCCACTCCGGCTGTTGTGAGATGGAACCTCATTGTGGTTTAATTTTATAAACGAAGAACACAGTACAAGGAATCAAAAGCAGGATCGGGGGAGCTGAGGACCGCCTCAACAAATTCACTTTTCTCTATACTTTCTTTCGAGTATTTATTGTTATTGTTCCTTTATTCGTGCAAGGGGTTTTCTATTACTCATCCATGCAGACTAGGATTATTGGGATTGTATTTTGCGGTGGAGATTGCTGCTAAAATGCCTTGGAGAAAGACGACAAAGGTAAATTAGGCAGGGTCTCAGGCCTCAGAAAATGTGCAGCCCAGTGTAGCTCCGATGTTTAACGCCTCCTGCGGTCTTCTATTGCATACTATAACGTGTTCATTGGATGTTTCTTAAAGTCATTGGACAATAAGAAGCAGAGTCGTCTTCTATTTAAAAACTAGTTGCAATCCCGTGTCACGCAATTGAATCAGAGCAATTATTATTGTCCCAAGTTCAAGGATCATAAATTCGAAGTCCATCTGCCTTTTCTCCCACTGCCATCTTTACACGTATTACAAGATTTTGATCCATCTTCCCCAAAGTGTCTTTATCCTTCATCTCTTCCCTTGCCATTCTACTGCTAAAACTGCAGTTCCAAAGTAGTAGGAACATGTCAGCGATGGTCTCTACGTGACCCATCTGTCCTTGATTACAGAATTTTGTATGAGAGACACTGGGGTAGGGTTGAGGGATGGGGAGACATGCAGAAATTTGTAAGTGAATTTTTTTTTTTCAGAGAGACCCTGAAATAAAACCCAACAGCCAGAAGCAAGAGGGAGTTGCGGGGAGATAATGAGGGTGGGGAAGGGGGCAGGGGTATCAGGAACATGTATACGGAGATGTGGACAGAGGCAAAAGTGATGGGAAGATGGAGGATCGAACATGGGGATGGGTCTGGAGGGAGGCAGTGGGGACTCACCGGAGTTAGAGGTGGTTTTGTGGGAGGTAGTATGGTCAAAGAGAAATGAAAAGTCTTTGCATTGAATAATGTTTTCCTATATGAATATTTGAAAACATCCTCTGTTCTTATCTGTACCTGAAGCCTAACATTTAACTTGTTAATGTGCATGTCCCTGTTCATATTTTGTTTCCTTTTTTCCTCAGTTGATGATGTTGTACTTAAAGGTGAGATCATTTGGTATTTCTCCGTCACAGCCTGGCACATTTCACTTAGCATGATGGTGTCCACTTCCATCCATAGCATTGCATGGTTGTCTCTAAAAGACTCCCACCACATCATCCCTATGAGGAGCCTTGGGAACTATGTCGTCTAACAACCTACTTTCACAGATAACAGGTCTTGGAAGTTAATTGATTGGTGTGTGCTCTGTTACTATGGGCACGATTGTCTCAGTTACATCTAACTGCTTTGTATGTCCATAGAGTCCTTGCAGTTTGGCTTCCTTTGCAAACTATTTAAGATATGTGAGTATGTACGCTCATGTATGCTTGTGTATTCCTTTGGTTTGGGGTTTGCATCTAAATGAAAATTAATTGCTGATTCTTACCTGATGAATTCATTGGTTCTGAATCAGGTTTATGCTTTAGACCACACTTACCATTTTGTTCATCCTAAGATCTTTTCTCTGAATTAAACCTCGTAGTATAAGACAGACTTCTCGAACTTCTCCTTAGTACCCCCAGCCTATTACTGTGGTTTGGAAAGTGTTTCACTTACTGAAACAGGACCCTGGATTGTAAGAAGCATTGCTAGTATAGTCAGCGTTTTCTCAAGGCTTGGAAAGTGAAATGTTATGCTTCTGTAGATTACAAAGTTGAAATGTATATTTCCTAGGCTTTGGCCCTTTACACATTCCTTCTATGAATATTCAAGAGTCTCTCCATGTATCTACAAGTTGACGTAACAAGGAAGTGCTTACCCTTCAACGACCTCCCACGTTTGAAGCACTCTAGGAAGCAAGTCATTAGGTCTTAAGTATTTATATACATGAAGAATATTCAAATGATCTTTGACTAGGGCTTCCCAGAGAGTACCAACCCAGTATGTGTAAGGAGCTGGCACCAATACTTATAAATTGTAGAAGAAATACCACGGTCCTATATAAAATTTGTCTTTTTCATGTGACTGTCTTGACGTGATAACTTTGCATGTTTTTTGACATATATTTTCCCCCTCTGTCATGAATGAGTATTGTGCATACGCTGTATTTCTTCCCTGAAAAAAAGCGCTCTACTGTTCATTTTTTCTGGAGCATGAACTGCTATCTAGGGATATTTCTCTGGCCTTCTCTGAATACTTTTTTCCCCGTAGTAACGCATACGATAGGATCAGGAAATGTCAAAAGGAAGAACAATGCCATTTTCCACCAATGTTTATGGAAAGATGTGAAAACTGTGAGCAGGGTTAATGACGGTCTTTCTTACTGAATGGAAAAAATCTAGAGTAATGATTTTAAAAATATTGGCCTTTAATATTTATGGGCTGTTGTTTAATTCATCAAAAATATTTCACACTTTACTTTTGGAGTCCCTGATTCTCCCATTTCCATTAAGTACGTGAAGTTTCTCTACACAAAACCACCTACACCTGGAAAAATACCCTACTTCATTTGGTTTCAAAGGGTCCCATGAAAAATGTAGGTTAATGTCAAGACTACTTCACCATACAGGATGCCTACTGTGTCTACATATATTTGCTTCTCATCGTTAATGGAAGGAGTGAATTAATTTTTTCTTCCCTAGAGTGTACAATTTATTTCGTCCAATGATTTATTAATCCTAGAAGTTGGTTCTATGGGGTTGACACCTATGGTTCATGATTCCTTATGGATATGTTACAGCTTGACCTTAGAGTGGAGAGCAGCTTTACCACTTGTCATTATTTTTTTACTCAGTTTGTGGTATGAGAGACAGTTTTTATCCTTTCTGATATTTACCAAAGTCCATATTTTCAAGTTTCCGATAATCAATACATCTATTGTCATTACAGAGAACATGCTTGGGACTGTTATTGTTGCAAAATGCACTTTGAATTGGGTATTCTCTGCTTAGAGTACTCTTCATTTTCTCCGGTTTTTAGAGGTAACCGCATGCCCTTTTACAATTTCATGAAGCAGAAGTAATTAAGGCCAAACTGACGGAATTTTAAATATGTCCAATTCATCTAGCAGGAAAGAACCAGCAAAGGTAGTCGAAGCTATGTCTTCCATTTTAAGTAATGACGTGAGTGTGTCTAAAACAATACAAGAAGGGGGGAGTTGTTAAAAGTCAGAAGATAGTTGTAAACATCCTTCATTACATCCCAAGTACAGAGGAAACCAGCAGTTCCAGAAAGGAAGAAAAATATCTACAGACTAGTTTTATGGAAGGGCATTTGAACTAAACCAAGAAAGGACTGCAGGGTGGAGACAAGGTGACGCGCTTACCCTTACAGAGCAAAATACTGTCATGCAAAGGAAAAAGTTAAGCTAGTATGCAGAAGCTAGATGCGTGATACTATTCTGGATTTAACGTAGCATGCGAAGGCCATGGTTCACATCATTTTTCCAAGTGTGAAAGCGACACAGACAGACTCTTACCTCACAGACACTAAATGCTTTCCCCTGACACGGTTTGTTCACTGGTGTCTTAACCTTCCTGGGACATCTGAAGGTTTCCTTGTCATATTCAGCCACGGATCTCGCAGTAGAATGTGCGCCACACATCGCAAGGCTCCTAAACTCTCTCAGGCTCTGTACCTGTGCTGCATTTTAATGCGATCTCGTGCTACATTCTGCATCACTAAATCTGCCACACCAACCAAGTTGTATTCTCTTTCGCCGTGCCTTAGCATGACTGCCTTCTAAATATGAACTTGGAGTGAACATGACTTCACCTTGACATCATGCTTTCTTTCCTTCAAATAATTTCAGTGCTTACCCAGTTTCAATTAACGGCATAACATCTGTTAAGGTCGTATTCTTCATCAAGGACATTTTTTAAGTCGGTGAAACATATGTTTTACATATATTGTGTTATGCACACACATTTCCCTACTCTGGCTTGACAGTAGATTGGGAGAGGAAGAATGAAAGGATATAAGAACTAATTCTAACAAGGGAAATCATTGTTACTTGCCCCTTCAATATTCACCATCACCACTTCCCTTCTTTATTGCTGTCAGAAGGCATGTTTTTCGTGGGGAAAGCACTTTAAAAGTCTTCAGCACCGAGTTGCATTTTATCTATCCCAATCAGGGCCAAGTGTTTCTCACTTTCATGGTCTGCATTATAGATGTGAGGGGCCATGTGATCCCGGTCTGCAACTCAGGGCACAGAACCCAGTCTGCCAGGGTCACCTTTGGAAAAACTGTTTCTTTATCCGTTAAAAAGGAAAGCCAAGGTGCCACCACTTTCTTGACTCCCATTCGACAGCATGGAATGCTGATGCTGTATGTGGGTTAGAACAGCCATCTTGAGACCTGTAGGGAAGCCAAGGGACCACAACCAGTACAGTTAAGCCACGTGAGAAGTGTCAACAGCAGCTTTGTAGTTGCTTCCCCTTATTGTCGGCCAAAAAGGAAAACTATGCCACCTACTGAAGCATTAATTGTCTGCATCAGTTTGCTTATTACTCCCACAAAAGGGATTGAAAATGGAGCCATGCAGCATGTTTTGTAAACAAAACACTTTAGTTAGGTTTCGTCTCAAGAAGAAGCAAAGCATAAATCTCATGGATTAAAGCAAACACATATCTCTCACTTCTGAGTCTTCAGTTTAAGTATGATTTTTGTCGAGTCTCCTCATCTTGTCTTGGCTTGAATTTTGGTGGAAGGTAGAACTTGGGATTGAATGAGGTGTTTCCTCTGAGGGAAGGCAAGAATGAATGTGTATCCATTCAATAGAACCTTTTTTGTGTAGGCAGCTGTCCCAAGTTAATGAGGAGTGACCGTAATTAGCGTTTCTTGGACCTTTACACATCACGTCCTCCTCTTACCATTGATTGAGAACGTCACATAGCCAAGGTCAACATCATAGCAGGGAAATACGTTCTCGCAGCGGTAAGGGGTAAAGTGGACAGGGAGCATTTTCTCTGAATAAAATTTACAACACATAATGTTAACTCTGGGATTATGGTGTTGCATAATTGGTTATATTCACTTTTATCGCTACTAAATTCAATATTATTACATGAAAAGATATTTATCTCACTATTTGTTTTGAAGGACTTCAGTTACTCGTCTTTAGAGAGAGGAAGTGAGGGAGAGAAACACCAAGGCATGGTGGCCTCTCAGGCGCCCCCTAGTGAGGACACAGCCCACAACCCAGCCATGTGCCTTGACTAGGAATTGAACACCTAACCCTTTGCAAAATGCATTTCCTTCCTGGAAATGGTCATGCTTTCTGTCGCATCAGGCCTTTCACATCTGCTTATTCCCCTGGCTCCGTTATGATCTGCCATTATTCCTACCCGCCCTTTTCCCATCTGAAAGCCTGCTTACCCTCCGCCCCCCATGAACTGACAGTGCTCATGCCTGACTCAGCTCAGATAGAAGTCCCTCTGAAGAGTCACCTTTCATCCTTGTCTTTCCAGTAGCCCGGGATCCACAAATATGTTTTTATTGCTGTATATATAGAGTGCGATGTTAACGATGTAAATACATGTCAATGTATTTCCCTCTTCCTGTATCAGACCACGAATGCCTTTGACTCAGAGATCATATCGTATTTATGTTTACACCTAACATAGAACACACAACCTTGATCAGTAAATTAGTGGTGATCACTACAGGAATTAAATGCATCTAAATCTCACTCTCCCGCGAGTGCTGGGACCAAGAGTAAAAATCCTTGAGCCCTCCACCATTTCTCCACACGTTATATAGGTTCCAAGAAATTCAGCCAATGACATTGGGTTGAAAGAAATGTCCCAAACAGTTCGATGAAACTCGCAGTGTTGCAGAAGAGCAGCCATGGCTCCACAGGGGGTATCTAAGGAGATTAATGGTGGGCATAGAAGCTTCTGGTCATTTTGAACATCTACTGGTGGAGCTAAGCTACTCTTCCCTGCCCCTGGCATTTCACACTGCAGTCAGCAGCACAGATGGGGAGTAAATATGCTGAGAATCTTGAGGAGAGTGGCCAAAATACGTTGCCCTTCAGTACACTCTGACACTTGTTGTTTTCTCGTGAAATCTCACCACTATGCATTTGTCATGTGTGAGAAACAAGCTCTTGATTCTGACCACAAACTCCTGAAGTATCTCCTAGGAGCTGGCGTTAAGTCCTGCACTTCAACTTGGAAACGCGGTGTGCCCAGGAGAACACCGATCAGCAGGGTGACCAGGAGCGAAAAGACAGCCAAGACTGTAGTGCATTTTCCTGTGTAATCCTCCCTTTGTGGTAAAATATCCCAGGGGCTCCCTTTCTTGATATGCTTCCTTTTTCTTTACAGAGGATTAGAACCATTTGTTTCATACAAGATCACTATTTACTTGTTTGTTTCTCTGTTTATTTCTTTATTGCATAGACAACTCTAATATGTTGCTACACTATTATTCCTATAAAATTGTTGCTATACTAATACTCCCTGTGATGGAGGCCATCTGTCTCCCCTGGCCACGCGCCCAGTGAGTTGCTGATTGGTCAGCTGTCCCTTGTGAGGTCACAGTGCATATTCCCTCCTGCCATGGGAACACAGGGTCCCTTGGGGCCGGCCAGAAGGAACTGTTGGGGCAGGCCTTCAGGAGCGGCTGGTCCTGTGGCAGGAAGGTGGAGTATCCCCGCAGGCAGCGCAGCCTTGGGCTATAGGCTCTGAGCAGCAGACAGCAGTGGAGGACAAGGAGATGGAAGAGCCAGGGGTGGAGGAGCAAGAGGTGCAGGAGGAGGAGGTGCAGGAGCCTAGGATTGAGGAGCCAGGGAACAGCGGCGCACAGGTGAGCAGTAGCCTCTCAGGTCCTGCTGTTCCAAGTGAGTCCCCAACTCTCCCTGCCCCCCACCCCCACCATACACGCCACAGCCAGGTTCCAACTTCTTACCCGCCGACCTGTGGGGTGGCTGACCCTCCAACCATCTTCCCCAGAAGCCACGCCCGCCCTAACCCATGGTCCCCCTTACCCGTGTCAGGATATCCAGTCCATCCCCGCTGCCTGGGACACGTCCACGGCGCTGAGGCAACTGCACAAGGAACTGGCGAACATCACGATCGATCCCCCGCCCATGTGCTCTGCAGGGCCAGTGGATGACAACATGTTCCAATGGAAGGGGACCATCATGGGACCCCCGGACAGCCCCTATGAGGGAGGGGTGTTCTGCCTAAACATACAATTCCCTCGAAATTACCCCTTCAGGCCTCCGGCGATTTCCTTCACCACCCCGATCTACCACCCCAATATCAACCGAAAGGGATATATCTGTGTCGATATTCTCAGGTCCCAGTGGTCTCCTATAATGACCATATCCAAACTCTTGCTGTCCATCAGCTCCTTGCTATGTGACCCCAACCCCAACCATGCCTTTGTTCCATCCATTTGGAGAATGTACCTAAAGGACAGGAAGTCATATGATACCATGGCGCGAGCTTGGACCAAGAAGTATGCTATGTGAGGGAGGGGCAAATGATAACCCCTCACCTCAATAAAACACCTGGCTGTTGAATGGGCTCTTCTTTGATTGCTTTCTGGGAGGAATCCTTTCCCTTCTCACATCTGCCTATGAGGGTGTGTGGAGGCCTGGTGGGAAGCGGTGTTTGGGGGAAGGGCAAGGTTGGGAGACGGGGTATTTTGAGAGAGGCTAGTAGTAATAAATATTTGACTGAAACACTTCTTTCCTGATTCAGGATGGGAAAGCAAGAACAAGGGGGTGGTGGGATTAACAGGCGTCCGTTAGCACGCACAAGGTGGGGGAAACACTGGATGAAGAATAGGAAGATCATTAGGTATCTGGTTCATTCTGAGGTACCTGTGTCTTCAGGGTTTTTGCTTGGACCGACATGGAAGGTAAGCCACAGCCTCTTCTTTCAGGCCCACATTTAACTGTAGAAACATTAAGTGGATGAGGAGATGTCACAAAAGAAAACGAAGTCTTTTCTTCCAAGAATTCTCCACCCCCCCCACACTACACTGCCCGCCTTTTTGACCCGTCTGCCACCCTCCACAGTCTGGGCTATATCCCCATTCTCAGGTCATGCTTATTGACAATAGAACACTTGTACAGGCTGCCCAAGTGCCCATGAGTAGATGAGTGGATAAAAGCACTGTGGTATGTGCACACAATGGAATAAATAGTACATGGAAATCTGTCCCTTTGTGACAGAGTGGATGGACCTGAAAAACCTTAGGCTCCGTGAAATAAGCCAGTCAGAGGACGACAAATAAATACCATAGGATCTCTGTCATAAGGAGCATCTAATGAACAAACTGAAGTAACAAGGAAAATGGGGAGAGGCTCCTAGAGAGCTGGCAGCCAGCTGTCAGAGGGGGTATGGGGTGCAGGCTAGGTGGGAAACCGGAAGGGAGTAAGAAAAGACCTTCCCAGATAACAGTATGGAGAAGACCAAAGGAAAAGGGGTGGGGCGGTGCAATAGAAGGGCGTGAAGGGGGACAGCGGGTGCTGCCAGAAGCAGACTTGAATGGGGTGGTGAACACACAATACAATATGCAAAGGATGAAGTGTAGACTCCCACGCTGCAAACCTGCATAATTTCACTCACCTGTGTCACCCCCCAGTAAGTGCAATTAAAAAATAACAGGATAGGAAAGTTTCCTTTCTTTGTGTAAATCTTTTCTCTATGAAAGAGTGTCCTCAATCCGTTGTCAGTGGAGCACTCCTGCGACTGAGCAGCAGTTTGGGTCCTGCTGCCTGCCTGCTAGGCTAAGTGTTAGAGGCAAAGGTTGGGTGGTGAAGGAAAGGGGTTAGGAACACCAGGAAGACAGACGAGAGAGACGCCAATGAAAACCACAATGAGATAGAACCTCACAAGGTGAAAATGGCCATCATTGGATACATCTAATCGCCACAAATGCTGGCAGGGTTTGAAAACAAAGGCAACCATTTTGTCCTGTGGGTGGGAATGCAGAATGGGGAAGTCACGGTGGAAAACATGTTTGCATTTCTTCAGGTAATGGAACTGCCTGTTGGTCCATCAATTCCATTGGTGTATTTATACCCTGAGAATCCACAAAGATGCGCCATGCTACAGGTCAACATTATAAATGAGTAAGAACAATTAAGTAATCAGCGCCAAGGAGTGAGAGGGTCAGAATTCAAAAGGCAAGAGTGGCTAAACTCAAATACCAGGTGTGCAGGGACTTTGAGCATCCACGTGAGAGAGGATTTAGAGCTATGTGAAAGGGGCAGATCCTGATGACCTGACTGACAGGAGAGATTTTCCAAATTCTGCTTTCATAACATTAGGGTGCTGATTCCTTGCAGGATTGCTCATTGGTGTCATGAGAAAGAGGCATCTAACAGCCTTTTCAGGACCTTGGGACCCTACAGGCAGTCTGTGTGGTCCCTTTTTGCACTCTATGTCTGAGTGAGGCCATCTTTTCATCATTTCCTTCAACCAAAACAATATCTTCCAGTAGTTTGTAGAAAGGAGCAGACATACGAATGCCTCTGTCTTCCTTAAGCTGGCAAATAAAGAGATTTGCAGAAATAGAAAAAAAAAAAAAACAAAAACAAAAACCGAAAAACCCAGAACACTACACTCATTAAATGTAGGTATTATTAATATATGCTGTTTACAATTTAATAAGAATCCATGGACATATAAGTAAATCTCTTTCCATGCATTAAATATATGCAAAGATAGATTGGGATAAACTACTGTGGGGGCTGAAAATGTTTAATGCTTTTCCTTCCTCCTTTTAAGTTCTTCAGGCTGGGCTAATAACCAAATTGATAGAGGTGGGCTGATAGGAGAAAATGCAAGTTCAATAGACGTTCATGGGTAATTCACACTAGCATGACACATCCACGGGAATTCCAAAGACAGTGAGACAACACCGGGTTGCTGGGACATTTTGGACAAAGAAGAAAAGGCAGGGTAACATGGTACTAGATTTTGAGGAATGCGAAAGAGTGATTTACAAGCAGTTGAGGAAGCGCCAAGCACACAGGCCAGGGCCTTAGTTCTGGGTGAATCCGCAACAATGGGACGCAGCAGGTACTCGGCTATGTGGACATGCCTTAAGCGGTCTACTCTTCACACTTAGTTCCATTAGGCTGAGGACATTCAGCAGTTTCTCTGTCTGAGTCTCTAGGGCAGGAAAGGGAGGAAGACCCACGGTTCCGAGAGTGGTTTGTTTCTTGATAAATAGCTTACGATTCCTTTCCCAAAAAGCACTTTCAGGACGGCAGAATTTTCCCTTCACTACAGCTGTTGGAAAGAGAAGGTCCGGACAGAGGCGTCTGAGCAAACATGGTGAGCTTGGTTGGGAGGCATGTTATCAAGGGTGCACAGCGGGGAGCATTCCTTTGGTGTCCCTTTCCTTCCTGCACAGCACTTCAGGCAGACACCACCGGGTGGTCAGAGGTGAACTTTACTTACAAATATCAGCCTCATAGCTTCAGCCAAGTGGTTTGCAGTGCACATATTTTGGCTAAGACGATCACTAGCTTCCAGTTCCATCCCTGGATTCACGGTAGTGCAGCTGGTTTGCAGGCGTTCCCTTTCCAGGCGCCTTCTGCCAGGACCTCATAGTCTAATCTGTGACGTTCGGTGGTTTCTGTTCTACTACGAGCGAGTCACGTGTGTGGAGGATTTGACTTCCTTACGAATTGCAAATGAACAGATGCAACAACTGATCCACGGGAGGTAAAGTAAATGGTAAAAACACGTGTTACTTTGACAAGGCAGATGTAGAAATAGAACTGAGTCTCACATGTGCATTTGTGTCTGAGAGCTGGGAGTAGAGACCTGGGATGTGCAGAAAAGTTTATGTGGAAAAACCAACTGATTTAAACCCTCATTTTAAAAATTAATTAATTTATTTTATTCAGTTACAATTGTCTGGATTATCTCCTGTTCGCTCCCCCACCCCGGGCAAGTCCCACCTCACTACTCCCCTCTAACCTCCCCTTTAAATTTATCCTTGTGTCCTATATAGTAGCTCCTATAGAGCACTGTCCCCCCTATGACGTCCCAATGCCCTGTGGCTACTGTTACAGTGTTCTTAATTTCAATATCTCTGGTTATATTTTGTTTGCTTTTTCTTTTCTTGATTATGTTCCAGTTCAACGTGAGATCGTCTGCACCCCAATGTTCAGAGCAACACAATTTACAATAACCAAGTACTGGAAGTAACTTAAGTGCCCATCAGTTAATGAGAGGATCCAAAAAGTATGGTACTTTTAGACAATGGAATTTTACGCAGCGGAGAGAAAGAAGGAGCTAATAACCTGTGCAATGGCATGGGTGAAAGTTGTGGGCACTATGCTAAGTGAAATAAGGCAGGTGTTGAGAGAGAAATACTATTTAGCGCCCCTTGCCTGCACCGCTTTTTCTTTTCTTTTCTTTTTTTTTTTTTTTTGCGAATTTATAGGATTAATGCTGACAGCAAAGGGTAACCAATCTCCTGAGTGGAATTAAAGGCTCAATGAAGAGTCAAAGAGTCTGACTACATGAATTATATGTTGAAGGGTAATGTGTCTAATTATATTTTCCAAATGATCTTAAGTAATCCATGCATTTTGAAAGGATATCTACCATTTGAAATGGACACTAAAGACTGCAAAATAGGCACGTGTGGAATCCAATGAGTTCTATAACCTAACAAAAATGTAGAAACAGGGATGATACACAAAACAGAACGAGGGTTGTCGCAAGGGAAGCGGCTGGGTGAATGGAAGAAGAAGGTGAAGGGATTACTGGAAGGACAGCTGTTCAGGATCCTTGGACACGGATCACAATGGGGGGGTGGCCAGAGGGAAGAGGAGCGGCAGCTGGGTGCAGGAGAGCAAAGGGGGAAGAGGGGTGAACAACTGTATTAGCAGAAACAACCCCCAAAATGTACATTAAAAACTAGTCCCTTCAAAACAACTTGGCCAATAATTGGGAGTGTTCCCTTAACTCCTCACTAAACCCACCACAGAACTCTACCCACAGGAAGAACACATTGTGTCCTGGCTCCCGTTCCTGTGCCATGCTCTGAAATATTCCGAGAAGGTATTTCCGGGACATTGTCCGCACAGTTCCTGGATCTCCACTGAGAATTTGGCTTATTCAGGTAACTGGGCCACAGTCACTGGCAAAATGGGTCAGTTCACTGAGTTCCTTGTGGAGGCCAGGTAATGGAATCCAAGTACCTTGGAAGAAAGTGTAGCACTTCTACTCTGAGTGAATGAGATTCCGATGTAAATACACATCATCCATGGCGATGAGAGAGGCAATTGTGAGAAGCAACTATGACTGCTGGGAACTATGCTGTGACTCCAAGGGGAGAAACAGCGTTAACACTCCATTTATCAAAATTTCAGTGTACTTGATGGTTTCATGAATGGTAATAATATTGCAAAAGAAAGGATAGATCAGGTCCTTGGAGTCTTATCCATTGATTGAGAGTATAATTCAAATCGTATCTACCAGGTAACCCACTTTAGAATCTAAGCACATGCTTTCTATGAGAGAACTAAGGGAATGATATATACACACGTACATAATTCTTTCTATACGTCTACACATGCATTCTTTCAGAAAGAAATTAACATTATTTTGAAAAAGAATTGTATGTATCATGTGCATAGAAAACATGGAGAAAAACATTTTTTACACTCACCTCCTGACTGGAAATATTTCTCATCGAATGGAAATGTGTGTTTTTCAAGGGAGGGAACAAGAGGAAATGAGGAAACAACACTGGAAAAAAGTTTGTTCCTCTGCCGCCATATTTAATGTTTCCATTCGTTATTATATATGAAATAATAGAGAATGCTTGAATATCACTTGCAAACTGAGAACTGACTTTCTTTTAACTTTCAAACTGAAAGACATTCGGTGAAATATAAACTTACCATGAGGAGAAATATCTGGGGATAGGAGAAGAAATATATTTGTATGCAGTTTTCCTTTCTCACACGTGACAAAACAGACAGACGTGACATTTTGTTCCGTCCTGGGATTCAGCGAAAGGCAAATACCCATTAGGTCTGATTCTATATTTCACCAATTGCGTGGATATCCAAGACATTATCGTCACAATATTGATTCCAGTATGGCAGTGGTAAATGTTACGTGTGTCATCCCGAGCTGTGCTGAGTCAGTCCATGTTAGATTTACTCCGAGGAAACGTCATTGCTAGAAAATGTACATTTTCCCTTTCCACAGACAAGTGCTTGACAAGAAATAGTCTGGCTAGTACGACAGCAGCAAGTGAATGACTGGGTCTTTCGTCCTGAGCAGCTATGAAGACGAACCTATTGTTCACTTGATGTACACAGCATCACAGTACCTCTTCAATAGGCATATTTCATGTGGGAACATGGAGATAAGGCCTCAATCGAAGGATTTTGTAAAAATAAAACACTTGTTAAACGCCTGAGCCCTTGTTTTGGGTATGATAATTGAATGTCATCTCTGTTCTTGATTTTGTCAGAAAAGGACAGGCTACCCTTTACATTCTTGACATCTTTTCAGGATTAGGAAGTAAGCCTCCAATTCTGCTCTTCTCATCACTGTGCTTGCACCTGGTATGACCATTCTTGTCTTCAACCATTGTTTTCCTTCTTGGAAACAGTCTCTGGAGGCTACTCTCATTGTCACTTCCGTCTTAGAGCAGACAGGAGACTAGGCAGGGAATGTCTTAAAATGGGATAGTACAGGGAACCGAATGAAGGCTCCTGTCTTCCATATTACGAAACCACTTAGCTAGGGTGACTTAACACACAGAAACCTATGGAAGATTCAATAGAATAATAAACTTCTCCTTTATTACTCCCTCCAGTCATATTAACAATATTACACATCACATTTTTTTAACCGTTTGGGGTTTGTTAGAGACAGAAACATCAATCTGAGAGTGAAGCATCAATCATTGCCTCTCATTCACAGCCCACGTGGGGACCGAACCTGCATCCAGGGCACGTGCCCTATGGCAATCAAACCAGCACCTTCTGACTGTGTAGGGTGACACAAAACCTATGTAGCCACACCTGGGAGGGCTAAATATCCCTTACCTCTACGCTATGGTGAAGAAAAGTAGGGCTTTGGAGGCACCCGGGACTGCCTTCATCACAGTCTCGTGATGCAGCTTTGAATAATTTTGTATCTCTTTGAGCCTCAAGTTTCTGATTGGCAAAATAAAATAAATTATACTTCGTCCAAGAAATGGTTTTGAAGTCTCAGTGAGAAAATGTTATTTGGAAACAGTAACTATCCACCCAATAATTCTAGGCTTTATGGAAATAGTAATAAATATTTCCTCCCTCAACAAATTGCAGTACCATTGGAAAGACACTAGAGTCACCTCTGGCGAAGACACAGGCATACGTAGATGCCCTTTCCCTCCTCACACAGCCAAAACAAGGAGAGCAATGAATTTAAAAACAAAAACCAGCCAGAAACTGGCAGAAAATGGAACTGGATGAGAGTCCAACAACCAAGGAGTTACAGACTAAACATTCACACAGACCAGTAGGAGGGGTAGAAGCGGCAAGTAGGGGTGGAGAGGACTCGCAGCAGGAAGGTGGCTGGAGAACTGGGACGGGAGAGGCGGCCCTGGCAGACAGGTGGCTGGTGGACCAGGCAAGGCAGCAGCTCCAGAGCGAGGGGTAGCATATTTGCTAGCAGATCAATGGAGATGAACAACGGTGGAGCGAAATGGACGACGCAAGCCAGGGCTCCAGCGCAGCTAAATAAAACCTCAAAACTCTGCTTGGAAACACCTGAGGGGTTTGCAGCAGCACAGAACACTCTCAGCCTCACAGGAGAGTTCCTTGGAGAGACACACAGAGTCCGAGAACGTATACAAAACCACTCCCCTGAGAATCAGCTTCACGTGGGACTGTTTGGATTGTGGGTAGTAGGGGAAGTGACTGAAAGCCAGCAGAGAGCTAGGCAAGCAGCATCGTTCCCTGTCACACCCCTCCCCAAAATACGGCTCACAGCACGGCCAGGTGGGCTGCCCTAATGAAACCCTAAGGCTCTGCCCATTACCACATAAGAGGCACTCTGAAACAAACAACCAAAAACACATGGCCCAAATGAAAGAAGAGATCAAAGCTCCGACAAAAATGCAGCTAAGTGATGAAGGGTTAGCCATCCTACCAGAGGCACAGTTCCAAATGCTGGTCGTTGTGATGCTCAGCAATTGGCTGAGTATGGTCACAACATAGAGGAACAAGTGCAGCCTAGTAAAAGTGAAATAGAGGAACATGTTCAGGAAACCAACACGGACGGGAAGGAAAGCGGGACTGAGACGAACTGTTTGGAGCAGAAGGAAGAAAAACACATTCAACCAGAACAGAATGAAGAAACAACGATTCAAATCATTGAGGAGAGTCTTAGGAACCTCCAGGGTAATTCTAAGTGGTCCAACATCCAAATCATAGTGGTGGCAGGAGGACAAGAGGAAGAACAAGAAATGGAGACATTCTTTGAAAAGTGAATGAAGGACAACTTCCCCTATCTGGCACAAGAAACAGCCTTCCAGGAAGTCCAGGAAGCCCAGAGAGTCCCAAGGCAGTTGGACCCAAAGAGGAACAACCAAGGCACAGCACAATTACATTGCCCGAGATTAAAGATAAGGAGAGAATCTGAGAAGCTGCAAGAGATAAGGAGACAGTTACCTACAAAGGAATTCCCAAAAGATTGTCAGCTGATTTCTCAACAGAAACATTGGAGGCAAGAAAGGGCTGGGAAGAAGTATCCCAAGTGATGAAATGCAAGGAACTCCATCCAAGATTGTTCTATCCAGCAAAGCTGTCTTTTCGAACGCTCGGGCAGATAAAGTGCTGCCCAGACAAGTTCAATTTGAAGGAGTTCATCATCTCCAAGCCCTTATTATATGAAAAGATACAGAAAATTGCCTAAGGAAAAAGAAGGTAAAAAAAAAAATGCGAATAAAATGGCAGCAAAGTCACATCTCTCAACAACCTAACCTTAAAAGCAAAAATAAAAACACACTACGCAGACAATTCCAACAGGAACTGAATGGCAGAAATGGAGGTAATATGGAGGGTTATTAGCGGGAGGGGGTGGACCGACAACGGGGGAAAAGGTACAGGGAATAAGAAACATTAATGATAGGAGCAAAATAGACCGGAGGAGGTAAGGGTGGTATAGGAAGAGGAACGGGAATGACATTATTGATACAGGAAAACAAAGGCAGCGATGACACAATACCCCTGGTTATTTTTCTTCTATGACTGTGTTCTGTCTTCCTCACTGGTTTCCACTCTTTCTATTCCTAACTCTAGGCTCTCATCAAAGTCAGGTTTTTCTTTTGTTTTAACTTCAAAACTTAATTTTTATTTTTTAGCCATAAAACACGATTTTCATAAAACCCTTCTACTAGGTTTAATTTTTAATAGATATTGATTTAATTTTATGTTTATTCAGTTATAATTGACTGCATTTCCTCCCCATCCCTGCACCTCACCCTAGCCAGTCCCACCTCCCCCAGACACCTCAAAACTCCGCTTTGATTTTCTCCTTGTGCATTTTAGAGTAGTAGATCCTGTAGACCACTCTCCCCTCTATCCCCTCCCTCTTCCCCTCTGACTATTGTACCATTGTTCTTAAAGTCCTATGTGTCTGTTTCTCTTTTGTTTCCTTTTTTCCTCAGTTGATTATGTTGTCCTTAAAGGTGAGATCATTTGGTATTTCTCCCTCACAGCCTGGCGCATTTCACTTAACCTAATGCTGTCCAGTTCCATCCATACCATTGCAAAGTGTATCAGCTCCTTCTTTCTCTCTTCGGTGCAGATTTCCATTGTGTAAATGTACCATAGTTTTTGGATCCACTCATTAGCTGATGGGCACCTAGGTAGCCTCCAGCACTGGGCTATTGTGAATCGTGGTGCTATGGACATTGGGGTGCACAGGTTCTCTGGCATTGGTGTTTCACTGTTCTAAGGGTACAATCCCAGCAGTGGAATTTCTGGGTCAAACGGCTTTTCCATTTTTAGTTTGCAGAGGAAATTCCATACAGTTCTCCACAGTGGCCGCACCAGTCTGCATTCGCACCAACAATGTCCTGGTTGTCCCTTTTCTCCTCATCCTCTCCGACATCCGTGTCTTGCTTTGTTTATGTTGGCCACTCCGGCTGTTGTGAGATGGAACCTCATTGTGGTTTAATTTTATAAACGAAGAACACAGTACAAGGAATCAAAAGCAGGATCGGGGGAGCTGAGGACCGCCTCAACAAATTCACTTTTCTCTATACTTTCTTTCGAGTATTTATCGTTATTGTTCCTTTATTCGTGCAAGGGGTTTTCTATTACTCATCCATGCAGACTAGGATTATTGGGATTGTATTATGTGGTGGAGATTGCTGCTAAAATGCCTTGGAGAAAGACGACAAAGGTAAATTAGGCAGGGTCTCAGGCCTCAGAAAATGTGCAGCCCAGTGTAGCTCCGATGTTTAACGCCTCCTGCGGTCTTCTATTGCATACTATAACGTGTTCATTGGATGTTTCTTAAAGTCATTGGACAATAAGAAGCAGAGTCGTCTTCTATTTAAAAACTAGTTGCAATCCCGTGTCACGCAATTGAATCAGAGCAATTATTATTGTCCCAAGTTCAAGGATCATAAATTCGAAGTCCATCTGCCTTTTCTCCCACTGCCATCTTTACACGTATTACAAGATTTTGATCCATCTTCCCCAAAGTGTCTTTATCCTTCATCTCTTCCCTTGCCATTCTACTGCTAAAACTGCATTTCCAAAGTAGTAGGAACATGTCAGCGATGGTCTCTACGTGACCCATCTGTCCTTGATTAAAGAATTTTGTATGAGAGACACTGGGGTAGGGTTGAGGGATGGGGAGACATGCAGAAAATTGTAAGTGAATTTTTTTTTTCAGAGAGACCCTGAACTAAAACCCAACAGCCAGAAGCAAGAGGGAGTTGCGGGGAGATAATGAGGGTGGGGAAGGGGGCAGGGGTATCAGGAACATGTATACGGAGATGTGGACAGAGCCAAAAGTGATGGGAAGATGGAGGATCGAACATGGGGATGGGTCTGGAGGGAGGCAGTGGGGACTCACCGGAGTTAGAGGTGGTTTTGTGGGAGGTAGTATGGTCAAAGAGAAATGAAAAGTCTTTGCATTGAATAATGTTTTCCTATATGAATATTTGAAAAAATCCTCTGTTCTTATCTGTACCTGAAGCCTAACATTTAACTTGTTAATGTGCATGTCCCTGTTCATATTTTGTTTCCTTTTTTCCTCAGTTGATGATGTTGTACTTAAAGGTGAGATCATTTGGTATTTCTCCGTCACAGCCTGGCACATTTCACTTAGCATGATGGTGTCCACTTCCATCCATAGCATTGCATGGTTGTCTCTAAAAGACTCCCACCACATCATCCCTATGAGGAGCCTTGGGAACTATGTCGTCTAACAACCTACTTTCACAGATAACAGGTCTTGGAAGTTAATTGATTGGTGTGTGCTCTGTTACTATGAGCACGATTGTCTCAGTTACATCTAACTGCTTTGTATGTCCATAGAGTCCTTGCAGTTTGGCTTCCTTTGCAAACTATTTAAGATGTGTGAGTATGTACGCTCATGTATGTTTGTGTATTCCTTTGGTTTGGGGTTTGCATTTCAAATGAAAATTAATTGCTGATTCTTACCTGATGAATTCATTGGTTCTGAATCAGGTTTATGCTTTAGACCACACTTACCATTTTGTTCATCCTAAGATCTTTTCTCTGAATTAAACCTCGTAGTATAAGACAGACTTCTCGAACTTCTCCTTAGTACCCCCAGCCTATTACTGTGGTTTGGAAAGTGTTTCACTTACTGAAACAGGACCCGGGATTGTAAGAAGCGTTGCTAGTATAGTCAGCGTTTTCTCAAGGCTTGGAAAGTGAAATGTTATGCTTCTGTAGATTATAAAGTTGAAATGTATATTTCCTAGGCTTTGGCCCTTTACACATTCCTTCTATGAATATTCAAGAGTCTCTCCATGTATCTACAAGTTGACGTAACAAGGAAGTGCTTACCCTTCAACGACCTCCCACGTTTGAAGCACTCTAGGAAGCAAGTCATTAGGTCTTATGTATTTATATACATGAAGAATATTCAAATGATCTTTGACTAGGGCTTCCCAGAGAGTACCAACCCAGTATGTGTTATATATCACATTATAAGGAGCTGGCACCAATACTTATAAATTGTAGAAGAAATACAACGGTCCTATATAAATTTTGTCTTTTTCATGTGACTGTCTTGACGTGATAACTTTGCATGTTTTTTGACATATATTTTCCCCCTCTGTCATGAATGAGTATTGTGCATACGCTGTATTTCTTCCCTGAAAAAAAGCGCTCTACTGTTCATTTTTTCTGGAGTATGAACTGCTATCTAGGGATATTTCTGTGGCCTTCTCTGAATTCTTTTTTCCCCGTAGTAACGCATACGATAGGATCAGGAAATGTCAAAAGGAACAACAATGCCATTTTCCACCAATGTTTATGGAAAGATGTGAAAACTGTGAGCAGGGTTAATGACGGTCTTTCTTACTGAATGGAAAAAATCTAGAGTAATGATTTTAAAAATATTGGCCTTTAATATTTATGGGCTGTTGTTTCATTCATCAAAAATATTTCACACTTTACTTTTGGAGTCCCTGATTCTCCCATTTCCATTAAGTACGTGAAGTTTCTCTACACAAAACCACCTACACCTGGAAAAATACCCTACTTCATTTGGTTTCAAAGGGTCCCATGAAAAATGTAGGTTAATGTCAAGACTACTTCACCATACAGGATGCCTACTGTGTCTACATATATTTGCTTCTCATCGTTAATGGAAGGAGTGAATTAATTTTTTCTTCCCTAGAGTGTACAATTTATTTCGTCCAATGATTTATTAATCCTAGAAGTTGGTTCTATGGGGTTGACACCTATGTTTCATGATTCCTTATGGATATGTTACAGCTTGACCTTAGAGCGGAGAGCAGCTTTACCACTTGTCATTATTTTTTTACTCACTTTGTGGTATGAGAGACAGTTTTTATCCTTTCTGATATTTACCACAGTCCATATTTTCAAGTTTCCGATAATCAATACATCTATTGTCATTACAGAGAACATGCTTGGGACTGTTATTGTTGCAAAATGCACTTTGAATTGGGTATTCTCTGCTTAGAGTACTCTTCATTTTCTCCGGTTTTTAGAGGTAACCGCATGCCCTTTTACAATTTCATGAAGCAGAAGTAATTAAGGCCAAACTGACGGAATTTTAAATATGTCCAATTCATCTAGCAGGAAAGAACCAGCAAAGGTAGTCGAAGCTATGTCTTCCATTTTAAGTAATGACGTGAGTGTGTCTAAAAAAATACAAGAAGGGGGGAGTTGTTAAAAGTCAGAAGATAGTTGTAAACATCCTTCATTACATCCCAAGTACAGAGGAAACCAGCAGTTCCAGAAAGGAAGAAAAATATCTACAGACTAGTTTTATGGAAGGGCATTTGAACTAAACCAAGAAAGGACTGCAGGGTGGAGACAAGGTGACGCGCTTACCCTTACAGAGCAAAATACTGTCATGCAAAGGAAAAAGTTAAGCTAGTATGCAGAAGCTAGATGCGTGATACTATTCTGGATTTAACGTAGCATGCGAAGGCCATGGTTCACATCATTTTTCCAAGTGTGAAAGCGACACAGACAGACTCTTACCTCACAGACACTAAATGCTTTCCCCTGACACGGTTTGTTCACTGGTGTCTTAACCTTCCTGGGACATCTGAAGGTTTCCTTGTCATATTCAGCCACGGATCTCGCAGTAGAATGTGCGCCACACATCGCAAGGCTCCTAAACTCTCTCAGGCTCTGTACCTGTGCTGCATTTTAATGCGATCTCGTGCTACATTCTGCATCACTAAATCTGCCACACCAACCAAGTTGTATTCTCTTTCGCCGTGCCTTAGCATGACTGCCTTCTAAATATGAACTTGGAGTGAACATGACTTCACCTTGACATCATGCTTTCTTTCCTTCAAATAATTTCAGTGCTTACCCAGTTTCAATTAACGGCATAACATCTGTTAAGGTCGTATTCTTCATCAAGGACATTTTTTAAGTCGGTGAAACATATGTTTTACATATATTGTGTTATGCACACACATTTCCCTACTCTGGCTTGACAGTAGATTGGGAGAGGAAGAATTAAAGGATATAAGAACTAATTCTAACAAGGGAAATCATTGTTACTTGCCCCTTCAATATTCACCATCACCACTTCCCTTCTTTATTGCTGTCAGAAGGCATGTTTTTCGTGGGGAAAGCACTTTAAAAGTCTTCAGCACCGAGTTGCATTTTATCTATCCCAATCAGGGCCAAGTGTTTCTCACTTTCATGGTCTGCATTATAGATGTGAGGGGCCATGTGATCCCGGTCTGCAACTCAGGGCACAGAACCCAGTCTGCCAGGGTCACCTTTGGAAAAACTGTTTCTTTATCCGTTAAAAAGGAAAGCCAAGGTGCCACCACTTTCTTGACTCCCATTCGACAGCATGGAATGCTGATGCTGTATGTGGGTTAGAACAGCCATCTTGAGACCTGTAGGGAAGCCAAGGGACCACAACCAGTACAGTTAAGCCACGTGAGAAGTGTCAACAGCAGCTTTGTAGTTGCTTCCCCTTATTGTCGGCCAAAAAGGAAAACTATGCCACCTACTGAAGCATTAATTGTCTGCATCAGTTTGCTTATTACTCCCACAAAAGGTATTGAAAATGGAGCCATGCAGCATGTTTTGTAAACAAAACACTTTAGTTAGGTTTCGTCTCAAGAAGAAGCAAAGCATAAATCTCATGGATTAAAGCAAACACATATCTCTCACTTCTGAGTCTTCAGTTTAAGTATGATTTTTGTCGAGTCTCCTCATCTTGTCTTGGCTTGAATTTTGGTGGAAGGTAGAACTTTGGATTGAATGAGGTGTTTCCTCCGAGGGAAGGCAAGAATGAATGTGTATCCATTCAATAGAACATTTTTTGTGTAGGCAGCTGTCCCAAGTTAATGAGGAGTGACCGTAAACAGCGTTTCTTGGACGTTTACACATCACGTCCTCCTCTTGCCATTGATTGAGAACGTCACATAGCCAAGGTCAACATCATAGCAGCGAAATATGTTCTCGCAGCGGTAAGGGGTAAAGTGGACAGGGAGCATTTTCTCTGAATAAAATTTACAACACATAATGTTAACTCTGGGATTATGGTGTTGCATAATTGGTTATATTCACTTTTATCGCTACTAAATTCAATATTATTACATGAAAAGATATTTATCTCACTATTTGTTTTGAAGGATTTTAGTTACTGGTCTTTAGAGAGAGGAAGTGAGGGAGAGAAACACCAAGGCATGGTGGCCTCTCAGGCGCCCCCTAGTGAGGACACAGCCCACAACCCAGCCATGTGCCTTGACTAGGAATTGAACACCTAACCCTTTGCAAAATGCATTTCCTTCCTGGAAATGGTCATGCTTTCTGTCGCATCAGGCCTTTCACATCTGCTTATTCCCCTGGCTCCGTTATGATCTGCCATTATTCCTACCCGCCCTTTTCCCATCTGAAAGCCTGCTTACCCTCCACCCCCCATGAACTGACAGTGCTCATGCCTGACTCAGCTCAGATAGAAGTCCCTCTGAAGAGTCACCTTTCATCCTTGTCTTTCCAGTAGCCCGGGATCCACAAATATGTTTTTATTGCTGTATATATAGCGTGCGATGTTAATGATGTAAATACATGTCAATGTATTTCCCTCTTCCTGTATCAGACCACGAGTGCCTTTGACTCAGAGATCATATCGTATTTATGTTTACACCTAACATAGAACACACAACCTTGATCAGTAAATTAGTGGTGATCACTACAGGAATTAAATGCATCTAAATCTCACTCTCCCGCGAGTGCTGGGACCAAGAGTAAAAATCCTTGAGCCCTCCACCATTTCTCCACACGTTATATAGGTTCCAAGAAATTCAGCCAATGACATTGGGTTGAAAGAAATGTCCCAAACAGTTCGATGAAACTCGCAGTGTTGCAGAAGAGCAGCCATGGCTCCACAGGGGGTATCTAAGGAGATTAATGGTGTGCATAGAAGCTTCTGGTCATTTTGAACATCTACTGGTGGAGCTAAGCTACTCTTCCCTGCCCCTGGCATTTCACACTGCATTCAGCAGCACAGATGGGGAGTAAATATGCTGAGAATCTTGAGGAGAGTGGCCAAAATACGTTGCCCTTCAGTACACTCTGACACTTGTTGTTTTCTCGTGAAATCTCACCCCTATGCATTTGTCATGTGTGAGAAACAAGCTCTTGATTCTGACCACAAACTCCTGAAGTATCTCCTAGGAGCTGGCGTTAAGTCCTGCACTTCAACTTGGAAACGCGGTGTGCCCAGGAGAACACCGATCAGCAGGGTGACCAGGAGCGAAAAGACAGCCAAGACTGTAGTGCATTTTCCTGTGTAATCCTCCCTTTGTGGTAAAATATCCCAGGGGCTCCCTTTCTTGATATGCTTCCTTTTTCTTTACAGAGGATTAGAACCATTTGTTTCATACAAGTTCACTATTTACTTGTTTGTTTCTCTGTTTATTTCTTTATTGCATAGACAACTCTAATATGTTGCTACACTATTATTCCTATAATTGTTGCTATACTAATACTCCCTGTGATTGAGGCCATCTGTCTCCCCTGGCGACGCGCCCACTGAGTTGCTGATTGGTCAGCTGTCCCTTGTGACGTCACAGTGCATATTCCTTCCTGCCATGGGAACACAGGGTCCCTTGGGGCCGGCCAGCAGGAACTGTTGGGGCAGGCCTTCAGGAGCGGCTGGTCCTGTGGCAGGAAGGCGGAGTATCCCCGCAGGCAGCGCAGCCTTGGGCTATAGGCTCTGAGCAGCAGACAGCAGTGGAGGACAAGGAGATGGAAGAGCCAGGGGTGGAGGAGCAAGAGGTGCAGGAGGAGGAGGTGCAGGAGCCTAGGATTGAGGAGCCAGGGAACAGCGGCGCACAGGTGAGCAGTAGCCTCTCAGGTCCTGCTGTTCCAAGTGAGTCCCCAACTCTCCCTGCCCCCCGCCCCCACCATACACGCCACAGCCAGGTTCCAACTTCTTACCCGCCGACCTGGGGGGTGGCTGACCCTCCAACCATCTTCCCCAGAAGCCACGCCCGCCCTAACCCATGGTCCCCCTTACCCGTGGTTCCCCCTTGCCCCTGTCAGGGTATCCAGTCCATCCCCGCTGCCTGGGACACGTCCACGGCGCTGAGGCGACTGCACAAGGAACTGGCGAACATCACGATCGATCCCCCGCCCATGTGCTCTGCAGGGCCAGTGGATGACAACATGTTCCAATGGAAGGGGACCATCATGGGACCCCCGGACAGCCCCTATGAGGGAGGGGTGTTCTGCCTAAACATACAATTCCCTCGAAATTACCCCTTCAGGCCTCCGGCGATTTCCTTCACCACCCCAATCTACCACCCCAATATCAACCGAAAGGGATATATCTGTGTCGATATTCTCAGGTCCCAGTGGTCTCCTGTAATGACCATATCCAAACTCTTGCTGTCCATCAGCTCCTTGCTATGTGACCCCAACCCCAACCATGCCTTTGTTCCATCCATTGGGAGAATGTACCTAAAGGACAGGAAGGCATATGATACCATGGCGCGAGCTTGGACCAAGAAGTATGCTATGTGAGGGAGGGGCAAATGATAACCCCTCACCTCAATAAAACACCTGGCTGTTGAATGGGCTCTTCTTTGATTGCTTTCTGGGAGGAATCCTTTCCCTTCTCACATCTGCCTATGAGGGTGTGTGGAGGCCTGGTGGGAAGCGGTGTTTGGGGGAAGGGCAAGGTTGGGAGACGGCGTATTTTGAGAGAGGCTAGTAGTAATAATATTTGACTGAAACACTTCTTTCCTGCTTCAGGATGGGAAAGCAAGAACAAGGGGGTGGTGGGATTAGCAGGCGTCCTTTAGCACGCACAAGGTGGGGGAAACACTGGATGAAGAATAGGAAGATCATTAGGTATCTGGTTCATTCTGAGGTACCTGTGTCTTCAGGGTTTTTGCTTGGACCGACATGGAAGGTAAGCCACAGCCTCTTCTTTCAGGCCCACATTTAACTGTAGAAACATTAAGTGGATGAGGAGATGTCACAAAAGAAAACGAAGTCTTTTCTTCCAAGAATTCTCCACCCCCCCCACACTACACTGCCCGCCTTTTTGATCCGTCTGCCACCATCCACAGTCTGGGCTATATCCCCATTCTCAGGTCATGCTTATTGACAATAGAACACTTGTACAGGCTGCCCAAGTGCCCATGAGTAGATGAGTGGATAAAAGCACTGTGGTATGTGCACACAATGGAATAAATAGTACATGGAAATCTGTCTCTTTGTGACAGTGTGGATGGACCTGAAAAACCTTAGGCTCCGTGAAATAAGCCAGTCAGAGGACGACAAATAAATACCATAGGATCTCTGTCATAAGGAGCATCTAATGAACAAACTGAAGTAACAAGGAAAATGGGGAGAGGCTCCTAGAGAGCTGGCAGCCAGCTGTCAGAGGGGGTATGGGGTGCAGGCTAGGTGGGAAACCGGAAGGGAGTAAGAAAAGACCTTCCCAGATAACAGTATGGAGAAGACCAAGGGAAAAGGGGTGGGGCGGTGCAATAGAAGGGCGTGAAGGGGGACAGCGGGTGCTGCCAGAAGCAGACTTGAATGGGGTGGTGAACACACAATACAACATGCAAAGGATGAAGTGTAGACTCCCACGCTGCAAACCTGCATAATTTCACTCACCTGTGTCACCCCCCAGTAAGTGCAATTAAAAAATAACAGGATAGGAAAGTTTCCTTTCTTTGTGTAAATCTTTTCTCTATGAAAGAGTGTCCTCAATCCGTTGTCAGTGGAGCACTCCTGCGACTGAGCAGCAGTTTGGGTCCTGCTGCCTGCCTGCTAGGCTAAGTGTTAGAGGCAAAGGTTGGGTGGTGAAGGAAAGGGGTTAGGAACACCAGGAAGACAGACGAGAGAGACGCCAATGAAAACCACAATGAGATATAACCTCACAAGGTGAAATGGCCATCATTGGATACATCTAATCGCCACAAATGCTGGCAGGGTTTGAAAACAAAGGCAACCATTTTGCCCTGTGGGTGGGAATGCAGAATGGGGAAGTCACGGTGGAAAACATGTTTGCATTTCTTCAGGTAATGGAACTGCCTGTTGGTCCATCAATTCCATTGGTGTATTTATACCCTGAGAATCCACAAAGATGCGCCATGCTACAGGTCAACATTATAAATGAGTAAGAACAATTAAGTAATCAGCGCCAAGGATTGAGAGGGTCAGAATTCAAAAGGCAAGAGTGGCTAAACTCAAATACCAGGTGTGCAGGGACTTTGAGCATCCACGTGAGAGAGGATTTAGAGCTATGTGAAAGGGGCAGATCCTGATGACCTGACTGACAGGAGAGATTTTCCAAATTCTGCTTTCATAACATTAGGGTGCTGATTCCTTGCAGGATTGCTCATTGGTGTCATGAGAAAGAGGCATCTAACAGCCTTTTCAGGACCTTGGGACCCTACAGGCAGTCTGTGTGGTCCCTTTTTGAACTCTATGTCTGAGTGAGGCCATCTTTTCATCATTTCCTTCAACCAAAACAATATCTTCCAGTAGTTTGTAGAAAGGAGCAGACATACGAATGCCTCTGTCTTCCTTAAGCTGGCAAATAAAGAGATTTGCAGAAATAGAAAACAAAAACAAAAACAAAAACCGAAAAACCCAGGACACTACACTCATTAAATGTAGGTATTATTAATATATGCTGTTTACAATTTAATAAGAATCCATGGACATATAAGTAAATCTCTTTCCATGCATGAAATATATGCAAAGATAGATTGGGATAAACTACTGTGGGGGCTGAAAATGTTTAATGCTTTTCCTTCCTCCTTTTAAGTTCTTCAGGCTGGGCTAATAACCAAATTGATAGAGGTGGGCTGATAGGAGAAAATGCAAGTTCAATAGACGTTCATGGGTAATTCACACTAGCATGACACATCCACGGGAATTCCAAAGACAGTGAGACAACACCGGGTTGCTGGGACATTGTGGACAAAGAAGAAAAGGCAGGGTAACATGGCACTAGATTTTGAGGAATGCGAAAGAGTGATTTACAAGCAGTTGAGGAAGCGCCAAGCACACAGGCCAGGGCCTTAGTTCTGGGTGAATCCGCAACAATGGGACGCAGCACGTACTCGGCTATGTGGACATGCCTTATGCGGTCTACTCTTCACACTTAGTTCCATTAGGCTGAGGACATTCAGCAGTTTCTCTGTCTGAGTCTCTAGGGCAGGAAAGGGAGGAAGACCCACGGTTCCGAGAGTGGTTTGTTTCTTGATAAATAGCTTACGATTCCTTTCCCAAAAAGCACTTTCAGGACGGCAGAATTTTCCCTTCACTACAGCTGTTGGAAAGAGAAGGTCCGGACAGAGGCGTCTGAGCAAACATGGTGAGCTTGGTTGGGAGGCATGTTATCAAGGGTGCACAGCGGGGAGCATTCCTTTGGTGCCCCTTTCCTTCCTGCACAGCACTTCAGGCAGACACCACCGGGTGGTCAGAGGTGAACTTTACTTACAAATTTCGGCCTCATAGCTTCAGCCAAGTGGTTTGCAGTGCACATATTTTGGCTAAGACGATCACTAGCTTCCAGTTCCATCCCTGGATTCACGGTAGTGCAGCTGGTTTGCAGGCGTTCCCTTTCCAGGTGCCTTCTGCCAGGACCTCATAGTCTAATCTGTGATGTTCGGTGGTTTCTGTTCTACTACGAGCGAGTCACGTGTGTGGAGGATTTGACTTCCTTACGAATTGCAAATGAACAGATGCAACAACTGATCCACGGGAGGTAAAGTAAATGGTAAAAACACGTGTTACTTTGACAAGGCAGATGTAGAAATAGAACTGAGTCTCACATGTGCATTTGTGTCTGAGAGCTGGGAGTAGAGACCTGGGATGTGCAGAAAAGTTTATGTGGAAAAACCAACTGATTTAAACCCTCATTTTAAAAATTAATTTATTTTATTCAGTTACAATTGTCTGGATTATCTCCTGTTCGCTCCCCCACCCCGGGCAAGTCCCACCTCACTACTCCCCTCTAACCTCCCCTTTAAATTTATCCTTGTGTCCTATATAGTAGCTCCTATAGAGCACTGTCCCCCCTATGGCGTCCCAATGCCCTGTGGCTACTGTTACAATGTTCTTAATTTCAATATCTCTGGTTATATTTTGTTTGCTTTTTCTTTTCTTGATTATGTTCCAGTTCAACGTGAGATCCTCTGCACCCCAATGTTCATAGCAACACAATTTACAATAACCAAGTACTGGATGTAACTTAAGTGCCCATCAGTTAATGAGAGGATCCAAAAAGTATGGTACTTTCAGACAATGGAATTTTACGCAGCGGAGAGAAAGAAGGAGCTAATACCCTGTGCAATGGCATGGGTGAAAGTTGTGGGAATTATGCTAAGTGAAATAAGGCAGGTGTTGAGAGAGAAATACTATTTAGCGCCCCTCGCCTGCACCACTTTTTCTCTTCTTTTCTTTTTTTTTTTTTTTGCGAATTTATAGGATTAATGCTGACAGCAAAGGGTAACCAATATCCTGAGTGGAATTAAAGCTCAATGAAGAGTCAAAGAGTCTGACTACATGAATTATATGTTGAAGGGTAATGTGTCTAATTATATTTTCCAAATGATCTTAAGTAATCCATGCATTTTGAAAGGATATCTACCATTTGAAATGGACACTAAAGACTGCAAAATAGGCACGTGTGGAATCCAATGAGTTCTATAACCTAAGAAAAATGTAGAAACAGGGATGATACGAAACAGAACTAGGGTTGTCGCAAGGGAAGCGGCTGGGTGAATGGAAGAAGAAGGTGAAGGGATTACTGGAAGGACAGCTGTTCAGGATCCTTGGACACGGATCACAATGGGGGGGTGGCCAGAGGGAAGAGGAGCGGCAGCTGGGTGCAGGAGAGCCAAGGGGGAAGAGGTGTGAACAAATGTATTAGCAGAAACAACCCCCAAAATGTACATTAAAAACTAGTCCCTTCAAAACAACTTGGCCAATAATTGGCAGTGTTCCCTTCCCTCCTCACTAAACCCACCACAGAACTCTACCCACAGGAAGAACACATTGTGTCCTGGCTCCGGTTCCTGTGCCATGCTCTGAAATATTCCGAGAAGGTATTTCCGGGACATTGTCCACACAGTTCCTGGATCTCCACTGAGAATTTGGCTTATTCAGGTAACTGGGCCACAGTCACTGGCAAAATGGGTCAGTTCACTGAGTTCCTTGTGGAGGCCAGGTAATGGAATCAAAGTACCTTGGAAGAAAGTGTAGCACTTCTGCTCTGAGTGAATGAGATTCCGATGTAAATACACATCATCCATGGCGATGAGAGAGGCAATTGTGAGAAGCAACTATGACTGCTGGGAACTATGCTGTGACTCCAAGGGGAGAAACAGCGTTAACACTCCATTTATCAAAATTTCAGTGTACTTGATGGTTTCATGAATTGTAATAATATTGCAAAAGAAAGGATAGATCAGGTCCTTGGAGTCTTATCCATTGATTGAGAGTATAATTCAAATCGTATCTACCAGGTAACCCACTTTAGAATCTAAGCACATGCTTTCTATGAGAGAACTAAGGGAATGATATATACACACGTACATAATTCTTTCTGTACGTCTACACATGCATTCTTTCAGAAAGAAATTAACATTATTTTGAAAAAGAATTGTATGTATCATGTGCATAGAAAACATGGAGAAAAACATTTTTTACACTCACCTCCTGACTGGAAATATTTCTCATCGAATGGAAATGTGTGTTTTTCAAGGGAGGGAACAAGAGGAAATGAGGAAACAACACTGGAAAAAAGTTTGTTCCTCTGCCGCCATATTTAATGTTTCCATTCGTTATTATATATGAAATAATAGAGAATGCTTGAATATCACTTGCAAACTGAGAACTGACTTTCTTTTAACTTTCAAACTGAAAGACATTCGGTGAAATATAAACTTACCATGAGGAGAAATATCTGGGGATAGGAGAAGAAATATATTTGTATGCAGTTTTCCTTTCTCACACGTGACAAAACAGACAGACGTGACATTTTGTTCCGTCCTGGGATTCAGCGAAAGGCAAATACCCATTAGGTCTGATTCTATATTTCACCAATTGCGTGGATATCCAAGACATTATCGTCGCAATATTGATTCCAGTATGGCAGTGGTAAATGTTACGTGTGTCATCCCGAGCTGTGCTGAGTCAGTCCATGTTAGATTTACTCCGAGGAAACGTCATTGCTAGAAAATGTACATTTTCCCTTTCCACAGACAAGTGCTTGACAAGAAATAGTCTGGCTAGTACGACAGCAGCAAGTGAATGACTGGGTCTTTCGTCCTGAGCAGCTATGAAGACGAACCTATTGTTCACTTGATGTACACAGCATCACAGTACCTCTTCAATAGGCATATTTCATGTAGGAACATGGAGATAAGGCCTCAATCGAAGGATTTTGTAAAAATAAAACACTTGTTAAATGCCTGAGCCCTTGTTTTGGGTATGATAATTGAATGTCATCTCTGTTCTTGATTTTGTCACAAAAGGACAGGCTACCCTTTACATTCTTGACATCTTTTCAGGATTAGGAAGTAAGCCTCCAATTCTGCTCTTCTCATCACTGTGCTTGCACCTGGTATGACCATTCTTGTCTTCAACCATTGTTTTCCTTCTTGGAAACAGTCTCTGGAGGCTACTCTCATTGTCACTTCCGTCTTAGAGCAGACAGGAGACTAGGCAGGGAATGTCTTAAAATGGGATAGTACAGGGAACCGAATGAAGGCTCCTGTCTTCCATATTACGAAACCACTTAGCTAGGGTGACTTAACACACAGAAACCTATGGAAGATTCAATAGAATAATAAACTTCTCCTTTATTACTCCCTCCAGTCATATTAACAATATTACACACCACATTTTTTTAACCGTTTGGGGTTTGTTAGAGACAGAAACATCAATCTGAGAGTGAAGCATCAATCATTGCCTCTCATTCACAGCCCACGTGGGGACCGAACCTGCATCCAGGGCACGTGCCCTATGGCAATCAAACCAGCACCTTCTGACTGTGTAGGGTGACACAAAACCGATGTAGCCACACCTGAGAGGGCTAAATATCCCTTACCTCTATGCTATGGTGAAGAAAAGTAGGGCTTTGGAGGCACCCGGGACTGCCTTCATCACAGTCTCGTGATGCAGCTTGGAATAATTTTGTATCTCTTTGAGCCTCAAGTTTCTGATTGGCAAAATAAAATAAATTATACTTCGTCCAAGAAATGGTTTTGAAGTCTCAGTGAGAAAATGTTATTTGGAAACTGTAACTATCCACCCAATAATTCTAGGCTTTATGGAAATAGTAATAAATATTTCCTCCCTCAACAAATTGCAGTACCATTGGAAAGACACTAGAGTCACCTCTGGCGAAGACACAGGCATACGTAGATGCCCTTTCCCTCCTCACACAGCCAAAACAAGGAGAGCAATGAATTTAAAAACAAAAACCAGCCAGAAACTGGCAGAAAATGGAACTGGATGAGAGTCCAACAACCAAGGAGTTACAGACTAAACATTCACACAGACCAGTAGGAGGGGTAGAAGCCGCAAGTAGGGGTGGAGAGGACTCCCAGCAGGAAGGTGGCTGGAGAACTGGAACGGGAGAGGAGGCCCTGGCAGACAGGTGGCTGGTGGACCAGGCAAGGCAGCAGCTCCAGAGCGAGGGGTAGCATATTTGCTAGCAGATCAATGGAGATGAACAACGGTGGAGCGAAATGGACGACGCAAGCCAGGGCTCCAGCGCAGCTAAATAAAACCTCAAACCTCTGCTGGGAAACACCTGAGGGGTTTGCAGCAGCACAGAACACTCTCAGCCTCACAGGAGAGTTCCTTGGAGAGACACACAGAGTCCGAGAACGTATACAAAACCACTCCCCTGAGAATCAGCTTCACATGGGACTGTTTTGATTGTGGGTAGTAGGGGAAGTGACTGAAAGCCAGCAGAGAGCTAGGCAAGCAGCATCGTTCCCTGTCACACCCCTCCCCAAAATACGGCTCACAGCACGGCCAGGTGGGCTGCCCTAATGAAACCCTAAGGCTCTGCCCATTACCACATAAGAGGCACTCTGAAACAAACAACCAAAAACACATGGCCCAAATGAAAGAAGAGATCAAAGCTCCGACAAAAATGCAGCTAAGTGATGAAGGGTTAGCCAACCTATCAGAGGCACAGTTCCAAATGCTGGTCGTTGTGATGCTCAGAAATTGGCTGAGTATGGTCACAACATAGAGGAACAAGTGCAGCCTAGGAAAAGTGAAATAGAGGAACATGTTCAGGGAACCAACACGGACGGGAAGGAAAGCGGGACTGAGACGAACAGTTTGGAGCAGAAGGAAGAAAAACACATTCAACCAGAACAGAATGAAGAAACAACGATTCAAATCATTGAGGAGAGTCTTAGGAACCTCCAGGGTAATTCTAAGTGGTCCAACATCCAAATCATAGTGGTGGCAGGAGGACAAGAGGAAGAACAAGAAATGGAGACATTCTTTGAAAAGTGAATGAAGGACAACTTCCCCTATCTGGCACAAGAAACAGCCTTCCAGGAAGTCCAGGAAGCCCAGAGAGTCCCAAGGCAGTTGGACCCAAAGAGGAACAACCAAGGCACAGCACAATTACATTGCCCGAGATTAAAGATAAGGAGAGAATCTGAGAAGCTGCAAGAGATAAGGAGACAGTTACCTACAAAGGAATTCCCAAAAGATTGTCAGCTGATTTCTCAACAGAAACATTGGAGGCAAGAAAGGGCTGGGAAGAAGTATCCCAAGTGAAGAAATGCAAGGAACTCCATCCAAGATTGTTCTATCCAGCAAAGCTGTCTTTTCGAACGCTCGGGCAGATAAACTGCTGCCCAGACAAGTTCAATTTGAAGGAGTTCATCATCTCCAAGCCCTTATTATATGAAAAGATACAGAAAGTTGCCTAAGGAAAAAGAAGGTAAAAAAAAAAAAATGCGAATAAAATGGCAGCAAAGTCACATCTATCAACAACCTAACCTTAAAAGCAAAAATAAAAACACACTACGCAGACAATTCCAACAGGAACTGAATGGCAGAAATGGAGGTAATATGGAGGGTTATTAGCGGGAGGGGGTGGACCGACAACGGGGGAAAAGGTACAGGGAATAAGAAACATTAATGATAGGAGCAAAATAGACCGGAGGAGGTAAGGGTGGTATAGGAAGGGGAACGGGAATGACATTATTGATACAGGAAAACAAAGGCAGCGATGACACAATACCCCTGGTTATTTTTCTTCTATGACTGTGTTCTGTCTTCCTCACTGGTTTCCACTCTTTCTATTCCTAACTCTAGGCTCTCATCAAAGTCAGGTTTTTCTTTTGTTTTAACTTCAAAACTTAATTTTTATTTTTTAGCCATAAAACACGATTTTCATAAAACCCTTCTACTAGGTTTAATTTTTAATAGATATTGATTTAATTTTATGTTTATTCAGTTATAATTGACTGCATTTCCTCCCCATCCCTGCACCTCACCCTAGCCAGTCCCACCTCCCCCAGACACCTCAAAACTCCCCTTTGATTTTCTCCTTGTGCATTTTAGAGTAGTAGATCCTGTAGACCACTCTCCCCTCTATCCCCTCCCTCTTCCCCTCTGACTATTGTACCATTGTTCTTAAAGTCGTATGTGTCTGTTTCTATTTTGTTTCCCTTTTTCCTCAGTTCATTATGTTGTCCTTAAAGGTGGGATCATTTGGTATATCTCCCTCACAGCCTGGCGCATTTCACTTAACCTAATGCTGTCCAGTTCCATCCATACCATTGCAAAGTGTATCAGCTCCTTCTTTCTCTCTTCGGTGCAGATTTCCATTGTGTAAATGTACCATAGTTTTTGGATCCACTCATTAGCTGATGGGCACCTAGGTAGCCTCCAGCACTGGGCTATTGTGAATCGTGGTGCTATGGACATTGGGGTGCACAGGTTCTCTGGCATTGGTGTTTCAGTGTTCTAAGGGTACAATCCCAGCAGTGGAATTTCTGGGTCAAACGGCTTTTCCATTTTTAGTTTGCAGAGGAAATTCCATACAGTTCTCCACAGTGGCCGCACCAGTCTGCATTCGCACCAACAATGTCCTGGTTGTCCCTTTTCTCCTCATCCTCTCCGACATCCGTGTCTTGCTTTGTTTATGTTGGCCACTCCGGCTGTTGTGAGATGGAACCTCATTGTGGTTTAATTTTATAAACGAAGAACACAGTAGAAGGAATCAAAAGCAGGATCGGGGGAGCTGAGGACCGCCTCAACAAATTCACTTTTCTCTATACTTTCTTTCGAGTATTTATCGTTATTGTTCCTTTATTCGTGCAAGGGGTTTTCTATTACTCATCCATGCAGACTAGGATTATTGGGATTGTATTTTGCGGTGGAGATTGCTGCTAAAATGCCTTGGAGAAAGACGACAAAGGTAAATTAGGCAGGGTCTCAGGCCTCAGAAAATGTGCAGCCCAGTGTAGCTCCGATGTTTAACGCCTCCTGCGGTCTTCTATTGCATACTATAACGTGTTCATTGGATGTTTCTTAAAGTCATTGGACAATAAGAAGCAGAGTCGTCTTCTATTTAAAAACTAGTTGCAATCCCGTGTCACGCAATTGAATCAGAGCAATTATTATTGTCCCAAGTTCAAGGATCATAAATTCGAAGTCCATCTGCCTTTTCTCCCACTGCCATCTTTACACGTATTACAAGATTTTGATCCATCTTCCCCAAAGTGTCTTTATCCTTCATCTCTTCCCTTGCCATTCTACTGCTAAAACTGCAGTTCCAAAGTAGTAGGAACATGTCAGCGATGGTCTCTACGTGACCCATCTGTCCTTGATTAAAGAATTTTGTATGAGAGACACTGGGGTAGGGTTGAGGGATGGGGAGACATGCAGAAAATTGTAAGTGAATTTTTTTTTTTTTCAGAGAGACCCTGAACTAAAACCCAACAGCCAGAAGCAAGAGGGAGTTGCGGGGAGATAATGAGGGTGGGGAAGGGGGCAGGGGTATCAGGAACATGTATACGGAGATGTGGACAGAGCCAAAAGTGATGGGAAGATGGAGGATCGAACATGGGGATGGGTCTGGAGGGAGGCAGTGGGGACTCACCGGAGTTAGAGGTGGTTTTGTGGGAGGTAGTATGGTCAAAGAGAAATGAAAAGTCTTTGCATTGAATAATGTTTTCCTATATGAATATTTGAAAACATCCTCTGTTCTTATCTGTACCTGAAGCCTAACATTTAACTTGTTAATGTGCATGTCCCTGTTCATATTTTGTTTCCTTTTTTCCTCTGTTGATGATGCTGTACTTAAAGGTGAGATCATTTGGTATTTCTCCGTCACAGCCTGGCACATTTCACTTAGCATGATGGTGTCCACTTCCATCCATAGCATTGCATGGTTGTCTCTAAAAGACTCCCACCACATCATCCCTATGAGGAGCCTTGGGAACTATGTCGTCTAACAACCTACTTTCACAGATAACAGGTCTTGGAAGTTAATTGATTGGTGTGTGCTCTGTTACTATGAGCACGATTGTCTCAGTTACATCTAACTGCTTTGTATGTCCATAGAGTCCTTGCAGTTTGGCTTCCTTTGCAAACTATTTAAGATGTGTGAGTATGTACGCTCATGTATGCTTGTGTATTCCTTTGGTTTGGGGTTTAAATTTCAATGAAAATTAATTGCTGATTCTTACCTGATGAATTCATTGGTTCTCAATCAGGTTTATGCTTTAGACCACACTTACCATTTTGTTCATCCTAAGATCTTTTCTCTGAATTAAACCTCGTAGTATAAGACAGACTTCTCGAACTTCTCCTTAGTACCCCCAGCCTATTACTGTGGTTTGGAAAGTGTTTCACTTACTGAAACAGGACCCTGGATTGTAAGAAGTGTTGCTAGTATAGTCAGCGTTTTCTCAAGGCTTGGAAAGTGAAATGTTATGCTTCTGTAGATTATAAAGTTGAAATGTATATTTCCTAGGCTTTGGCCCTTTACACATTCCTTCTATGAATATTCAAGAGTCTCTCCATGTATCTACAAGTTGACGTAACAAGGAAGTGCTTACCCTTCAACGACCTCCCACGTTTGAAGCACTCTAGGAAGCAAGTCATTAGGTCTTATGTATTTATATACATGAAGAATATTCAAATGATCTTTGACTAGGGCTTCCCAGAGAGTACCAACCCAGTATGTGTTATATATCACATTATAAGGAGCTGGCACCAATACTTATAAATTGTAGAAGAAATACAACGGTCCTATATAAATTTTGTCTTTTTCATGTGACTGTCTTGACGTGATAACTTTGCATGTTTTTTGACATATATTTTCCCCCTCTGTCATGAATGAGTATTGTGCATACGCTGTATTTCTTCCCTGAAAAAAAGCGCTCTACTGTTCATTTTTTCTGGAGCATGAACTGCTATCTAGTGATATTTCTGTGGCCTTCTCTGAATTCTTTTTTCCCCGTAGTAACGCATACGATATGATCAGGAAATGTCAAAAGGAAGAACAATGCCATTTTCCACCAATGTTTATGGAAAGATGTGAAAACTGTGAGCAGGGTTAATGACGGTCTTTCTTACTGAATGGAAAACATCTAGAGTAATGATTTTAAAAATATTGGTCTTTAATATTTATGGGCTGTTGTTTAATTCATCAAAAATATTTCACACTTTACTTTTGGAGTCCCTGATTCTCCCATTTCCATTAAGTACGTGAAGTTTCTCTACACAAAACCACCTACACCTGGAAAAATACCCTACTTCATTTGGTTTCAAAGGGTCCCATGAAAAATGTAGGTTAATGTCAAGACTACTTCACCGTACAGGATGCCTACTGTGTCTACATATATTTGCTTCTCATCGTTAATGGAAGGAGTGAATTAATTTTTTCTTCCCTAGAGTGTACAATTTATTTCGTCCAATGATTTATTAATCCTAGAAGTTGGTTCTATGGGGTTGACACCTATGGTTCATGATTCCTTATGGATATGTTACAGCTTGACCTTAGAGCGGAGAGCAGCTTTACCACTTGTCATTATTTTTTTGCTCACTTTGTGGTATGAGAGACAGTTTTTATCCTTTCTGATATTTACCAAAGTCCATATTTTCAAGTTTCCGATAATCAATACATCTATTGTCATTACAGAGAACATGCTTGGGACTGTTATTGTTGCAAAATGCACTTTGAATTGGGTATTCTCTGCTTAGAGTACTCTTCATTTTCTCCGGTTTTTAGAGGTAACCGCATGCCCTTTTACAATTTCATGAAGCAGAAGTAATTAAGGCCAAACTGACGGAATTTTAAATATGTCCAATTCATCTAGCAGGAAAGAACCACCAAAGGTAGTCGAAGCTATGTCTTCCATTTTAAGTAATGACGTGAGTGTGTCTAAAAAAATACAAGAAGGGGGGAGTTGTTAAGAGTCAGAAGATAGTTGTAAACATACTTCATTACATCTCAAGTACAGAGGAAACCAGCAGTTCCAGAAAGGAAGAAAAATATCTACAGACTAGTTTTATGGAAGGGCATTTGAACTAAACCAAGAAAGGACTGCAGGGTGGAGACAAGGTGACGCGCTTACCCTTACAGAGCAAAATACTGTCATGCAAAGGAAAAAGTTAAGCTAGTATGCAGAAGCTAGATGCGTGATACTATTCTGGATTTAACGTAGCATGCGAAGGCCATGGTTCACATCATTTTTCCAAGTGTGAAAGCGACACAGACAGACTCTTACCTCACAGACACTAAATGCTTTCCCCTGACACGGTTTGTTCACTGGTGTCTTAACCTTCCTGGGACATCTGAAGGTTTCCTTGTCATATTCAGCCACGGATCTCGCAGTAGAATGTGCGCCACACATCGCAAGGCTCCTAAACTCTCTCAGGCTCTGTACCTGTGCTGCATTTTAATGCGATCTCGTGCTACATTCTGCATCACTAAATCTGCCACACCAACTAAGTTGTATTCTCTTTCGCCGTGCCTTAGCATGACTGCCTTCTAATAATGAACTTGGAGTGAACATGACTTCACCTTGACATCATGCTTTCTTTCCTTCAAATAATTTCAGTGCTTACCCAGTTTCAATTAACGGCATAACATCTGTTAAGGTCGTATTCTTCATCAAGGACATTTTTTAAGTCGGTGAAACATATGCTTTACATATATTGTGTTATGCACACACATTTCCCTACTCTGGCTTGACAGTAGATTGGGAGAGGAAGAATTAAAGGATATAAGAACTAATTCTAACAAGGGAAATCATTGTTACTTGCCCCTTCAATATTCACCATCACCACTTCCCTTCTTTATTGCTGTCAGAAGGCATGTTTTTCGTGGGGAAAGCACTTTAAAAGTCTTCAGCACCGAGTTGCATTTTATCTATCCCAATCAGGGCCAAGTGTTTCTCACTTTCATGGTCTGCATTATAGATGTGAGGGGCCATGTGATCCCGGTCTGCAACTCAGGGCACAGAACCCAGTCTGCCAGGGTCACCTTTGGAAAAACTGTTTCTTTATCCGTTAAAAAGGAAAGCCAAGGTGCCACCACTTTCTTGACTCCCATTCGACAGCATGGAATGCTGATGCTGTATGTGGGTTAGAACAGCCATCTTGAGACCTGTAGGGAAGCCAAGGGACCACAACCAGTACAGTTAAGCCACGTGAGAAGTGTCAACAGCAGCTTTGTAGTTGCTTCCCCTTATTGTCGGCCAAAAAGGAAAACTATGCCACCTACTGAAGCATTAATTGTCTGCATCAGTTTGCTTATTACTCCCACAAAAGGGATTGAAAATGGAGCCATGCAGCATGTTTTGTAAACAAAACACTTTAGTTAGGTTTCGTCTCAAGAAGAAGCAAAGCATAAATCTCATGGATTAAAGCAAACACATATCTCTCACTTCTGAGTCTTCAGTTTAAGTATGATTTTTGTCGAGTCTCCTCATCTTGTCTTGGCTTGAATTTTGGTGGAAGGTAGAACTTTGGATTGAATGAGGTGTTTCCTCTGAGGGAAGGCAAGAATGAATGTGTATCCATTCAATAGAACATTTCTTGTGTAGGCAGCTGTCCCAAGTTAATGAGGAGTGACCGTAATTAGCGTTTCTTGGACGTTTACACATCACGTCCTCCTCTTGCCATTGATTGAGAACGTCACATAGCCAAGGTCAACATCATAGCAGCGAAATACGTTCTCGCAGCGGTAAGGGGTAAAGTGGACAGGGAGCATTTTCTCTGAATAAAATTTACAACACATAATGTTAACTCTGGGATTATGGTGTTGCATAATTGGTTATATTCACTTTTATCGCTACTAAATTCAATATTATTACATGAAAAGATATTTATCTCACTATTTGTTTTGAAGGATTTCAGTTACTGGTCTTTAGAGAGAGGAAGTGAGGGAGAGAAACACCAAGGCATGGTGGCCTCTCAGGCGCCCCCTAGTGAGGACACAGCCCACAACCCAGCCATGTGCCTTGACTAGGAATTGAACACCTAACCCTTTGCAAAATGCATTTCCTTCCTGGAAATGGTCATGCTTTCTGTCGCATCAGGCCTTTCACATCTGCTTATTCCCCTGGCTCCGTTATGATCTGCCATTATTCCTACCCGCCCTTTTCCCATCTGAAAGCCTGCTTACCCTCCGCCCCCCATGAACTGACAGTGCTCATGCCTGACTCAGCTCAGATAGAAGTCCCTCTGAAGAGTCACCTTTCATCCTTGTCTTTCCAGTAGCCCGGGATCCACAAATATGTTTTTATTGCTGTATATATAGCGTGCGATGTTAATGATGTAAATACATGTCAATGTATTTCCCTCTTCCTGTATCAGACCACGAGTGCCTTTGACTCAGAGATCATATCGTATTTATGTTTCCACCTCACATAGAACACACAACCTTGATCAGTAAATTAGTGGTGATCACTACAGGAATTAAATGCATCTAAATCTCACTCTCCCGCGAGTGCTGGGACCAAGAGTAAAAATCCTTGAGCCCTCCACCATTTCTCCACACGTTATATAGGTTCCAAGAAATTCAGCCAATGACATTGGGTTGAAAGAAATGTCCCAAACAGTTCGATGAAACTCGCAGTGTTGCAGAAGAGCAGCCATGGCTCCACAGGGGGTATCTAAGGAGATTAATGGTGTGCATAGAAGCTTCTGGTCATTTTGAACATCTACTGGTGGAGCTAAGCTACTCTTCCCTGCCCCTGGCATTTCACACTGCAGTCAGCAGCACAGATGGGGAGTAAATATGCTGAGAATCTTGAGGAGAGTGGCCAAAATACGTTGCCCTTCAGTACACTCTGACACTTGTTGTTTTCTCGTGAAATCTCACCCCTATGCATTTGTCATGTGTGAGAAACAAGCTCTTGATTCTGACCACAAACTCCTGAAGTATCTCCTAGGAGCTGGCGTTAAGTCCTGCACTTCAACTTGGAAACGCGGTGTGCCCAGGAGAACACCGATCAGCAGGGTGACCAGGAGCGAAAAGACAGCCAAGACTGTAGTGCATTTTCCTGTGTAATCCTCCCTTTGTGGTAAAATATCCCAGGGGCTCCCTTTCTTGATATGCTTCCTTTGTCTTTACAGAGGATTAGAACCATTTGTTTCATACAAGTTCACTATTTACTTGTTTGTTTCTCTGTTTATTTCTTTATTGCATAGACAACTCTAATATGTTGCTACACTATTATTCCTATAAAATTGTTGCTATACTAATACTCCCTGTGATGGAGGCTATCTGTCTCCCCTGGCCACGCGCCCACTGAGTTGCTGATTGGTCAGCTGTCCCTTGTGACGTCACAGTGCATATTCCCTCCTGCCATGGGAACACAGGGTCCCTTGGGGCCGGCCAGCAGGAACTGTTGGGGCAGGCCTTCAGGAGCGGCTGGTCCTGTGGCAGGAAGGCGGAGTATCCCCGCAGGCAGCGCAGCCTTGGGCTATAGGCTCTGAGCAGCAGACAGCAGTGGAGGACAAGGAGATGGAAGAGCCAGGGGTGGAGGAGCAAGAGGTGCAGGAGGAGGAGGTGCAGGAGCCTAGGATTGAGGAGCCAGGGAACAGCGGCGCACAGGTGAGCAGTAGCCTCTCAGGTCCTGCTGTTCCAAGTGAGTCCCCAACTCTCCCTGCCCCCCGCCCCCACCATACACGCCACAGCCAGGTTCCAACTTCTTACCCGCCGACCTGGGGGGTGGCTGACCCTCCAACCATCTTCCCCAGAAGCCACGCCCGCCCTAACCCATGGTCCCCCTTACCCGTGGTTCCCCCTTGGTCCCTGTCAGGATATCCAGTCCATCCCCGCTGCCTGGGACACGTCCACGGCGCTGAGGCGACTGCACAAGGAACTGGCGAACATCACGATCGATCCCCCGCCCATGTGCTCTGCAGGGCCAGTGGATGACAACATGTTCCAATGGAAGGGGACCATCATGGGACCCCCGGACAGCCCCTATGAGGGAGGGGTGTTCTGCCAAAACATACAATTCCCTCAAAATTACCCCTTCAGGCCTCCGGCGATTTCCTTCACCACCCCGATCTACCACCCCAATATCAACCGAAAGGGATATATCTGTGTCGATATTCTCAGGTCCCAGTGGTCTCCTATAATGACCATATCCAAACTCTTGCTGTCCATCAGCTCCTTGCTATGTGACCCCAACCCCAACCATGCCTTTGTTCCATCCATTGGGAGAATGTACCTAAAGGACAGGAAGGCATATGATACCATGGCGCGAGCTTGGACCAAGAAGTATGCTATGTGAGGGAGGGGCAAATGATAACCCCTCACCTCAATAAAACACCTGGCTGTTGAATGGGCTCTTCTTTGATTGCTTTCTGGGAGGAATCCTTTCCCTTCTCACATCTGCCTATGAGGGTGTGTGGAGGCCTGGTGGGAAGCGGTGTTTGGGGGAAGGGCAAGGTTGGGAGACGGGGTATTTTGAGAGAGGCTAGTAGTAATAAATATTTGACTGAAACACTTCTTTCCTGCTTCAGGATGGGAAAGCAAGAACAAGGGGGTGGTGGGATTAGCAGGCGTCCTTTAGCACGCACAAGGTGGGGGAAACACTGGATGAAGAATAGGAAGATCATTAGGTATCTGGTTCATTCTGAGGTACCTGTGTCTTCAGGGTTTTTGCTTGGACCGACATGGAAGGTAAGCCACAGCCTCTTCTTTCAGGCCCACATTTAACTGTAGAAACATTAAGTGGATGAGGAGATGTCACAAAAGAAAACGAAGTCTTTTCTTCCAAGAATTCTCCACCCCCCCACACTACACTGCCCGCCTTTTTGACCTGTCTGCCACCCTCCACAGTCTGGGCTATATCCCCATTCTCAGGTCATGCTTATTGACAATAGAACACTTGTACAGGCTGCCCAAGTGCCCATGAGTAGATGAGTGGATAAAAGCACTGTGGTATGTGCACACAATGGAATAAATAGTACATGGAAATCTGTCCCTTTGTGACAGTGTGGATGGACCTGAAACACCTTAGGCTCCGTGAAATAAGCCAGTCAGAGGACGACAAATAAATACCATAGGATCTCTGTCATAAGGAGCATCTAATGAACAAACTGAAGTAACAAGGAAAATGGGGAGAGGCTCCTAGAGAGCTGGCAGCCAGCTGTCAGAGGGGGTATGGGGTGCAGGCTAGGTGGGAAACCGGAAGGGAGTAAGAAAAGACCTTCCCAGATAACAGTATGGAGAAGACCAAGGGAAAAGGGGTGGGGCGGTGCAATAGAAGGGCGTGAAGGGGGACAGCGGGTGCTGCCAGAAGCAGACTTGAATGGGGTGGTGAACACACAATACAATATGCAAAGGATGAAGTGTAGACTCCCACGCTGCAAACCTGCATAATTTCACTCACCTGTGTCACCCCCCAGTAAGTGCAATTAAAAAATAACAGGATAGGAAAGTTTCCTTTCTTTGTGTAAATCTTTTCTCTATGAAAGAGTGTCCTCAATCCGTTGTCAGTGGAGCACTCCTGCGACTGAGCAGCAGTTTGGGTCCTGCTGCCTGCCTGCTAGGCTAAGTGTTAGAGGCAAAGGTTGGGTGGTGAAGGAAAGGGGTTAGGAACACCAGGAAGACAGACGAGAGAGACGCCAATGAAAACCACAATGAGATATAACCTCACAAGGTGAAAATGGCCATCATTGGATACATCTAATCGCCACAAATGCTGGCAGGGTTTGAAAACAAAGGCAACCATTTTGCCCTGTGGGTGGGAATGCAGAATGGGGAAGTCACGGTGGAAAACATGTTTGCATTTCTTCAGGTAATGGAACTGCCTGTTGGTCCATCAATTCCATTGGTGTATTTATACCCTGAGAATCCACAAAGATGCGCCATGCTTCAGGTCAACATTATAAATGAGTAAGAACAATTAAGTAATCAGCGCCAAGGAGTGAGAGGGTCAGAATTCAAAAGGCAAGAGTGGCTAAACTCAAATACCAGGTGTGCAGGGACTTTGAGCATCCACGTGAGAGAGGATTTAGAGCTATGTGAAAGGGGCAGATCCTGATGACCTGACTGACAGGAGAGATTTTCCAAATTCTGCTTTCATAACATTAGGGTGCTGATTCCTTGCAGGATTGCTCATTGGTGTCATGAGAAAGAGGCATCTAACAGCCTTTTCAGGACCTTGGGACCCTACAGGCAGTCTGTGTGGTCCCTTTTTGCACTCTAGGTCTGAGTGAGGCCATCTTTTCATCATTTCCTTCTACCAAAACAATATCTTCCAGTAGTTTGTAGAAAGGAGCAGACATACGAATGCCTCTGTCTTCCTTAAGCTGGCAAATAAAGAGATTTGCAGAAATAGAAAAAAACAAAAACAAAAACAAAAACCGAAAAACCCAGGACACTACACTCATTAAATGTAGGTATTATTAATATATGCTGTTTACAATTTAATAAGAATCCATGGACATATAAGTAAATCTCTTTCCATGCATGAAATATATGCAAAGATAGATTGGGATAAACTACTGTGGGGGCTGAAAATGTTTAATGCTTTTCCTTCCTCCTTTTAAGTTCTTCAGGCTGGGCTAATAACCAAATTGATAGAGGTGGGCTGATAGGAGAAAATGCAAGTTCAATAGACGTTCATGGGTAATTCACACTATCATGACACATCCACGGGAATTCCAAAGACAGTGAGACAACACCGGGTTGCTGGGACATTTTGGACAAAGAAGAAAAGGCAGGGTAACATGGTACTAGATTTTGAGGAATGCAAAATAGTGATTTACAAGCAGTTGAGGAAGCGCCAAGCACACAGGCCAGGGCCTTAGTTCTGGGTGAATCCGCAACAATGGGACGCAGCACGTACTCGGCTATGTGGACATGCCTTAAGCGGTCTACACTTCACACTTAGTTCCATTAGGCTGAGGACATTCAGCAGTTTCTCTGTCTGAGTCTCAAGGGCAGGAAAGGGAGGAAGACCCACGGTTCCGAGAGTGGTTTGTTTCTTGATAAATAGCTTACGATTCCTTTCCCAAAAAGCACTTTCAGGACGGCAGAATTTTCCCTTCACTACAGCTGCTGGAAAGAGAAGGTCCGGACAGAGGCGACTGAGCAAACATGGTGAGCTTGGTTGGGAGGCATGTTATCAAGGGTGCACAGCGGGGAGCATTCCTTTGGTGTCCCTTTCCTTCCTGCACAGCACTTCAGGCAGACACCACCGGGTGGTCAGAGGTGAACTTTACTTACAAATTTCGGCCTCATAGCTTCAGCCAAGTGGTTTGCAGTGCACATATTTTGGCTAAGACGATCACTAGCTTCCAGTTCCATCCCTGGATTCACGGTAGTGCAGCTGGTTTGCAGGCGTTCCCTTTCCAGGTGCCTTCTGCCAGGACCTCATAGTCTAATCTGTGATGTTCGGTGGTTTCTGTTCTACTACGAGCGAGTCACGTGTGTGGAGGATTTGACTTCCTTACGAATTGCAAATGAACAGATGCAACAACTGATCCACGGGAGGTAAAGTAAAGGGTAAAAACACGTGTTACTTTGACAAGGCAGATGTAGAAATAGAACTGAGTCTCACATGTGCATTTGTGTCTGAGAGCTGGGAGTAGAGACCTGGGATGTGCAGAAAAGTTTATGTGGAAAAACCAACTGATTTAAACCCTCATTTTAAAAATTAATTAATTTATTTTATTCAGTTACAATTGTCTGGATTATCTCCTGTTCGCTCCCCCACCCCGGGCAAGTCCCACCTCACTACTCCCCTCTAACCTCCCCTTTAAATTTTTCCTTGTGTCCTATATAGTAGCTCCTATAGAGCACTGTCCCCCCTATGGCGTCCCAATGCCCTGTGGCTACTGTTACAATGTTCTTAATTTCAATATCTCTGGTTATATTTTGTTTGATTTTTCTTTTCTTGATTATGTTCCAGTTCAACGTGAGATCCTCTGCACCCCAATGTTCATAGCAACACAATTTACAATAACCAAGTACTGGAAGTAACTTAAGTGCCCATCAGATAATGAGAGGATCCAAAAAGTATGGTACTTTTACACAATGGAATTTTACGCAGCGGAGAGAAAGAAGGAGCTAATACCCTGTGCAATGGCATGGGTGAAAGTTGTGGGCATTATGCTAAGTGAAATAAGGCAGGTGTTGAGAGAGAAATACTATTTAGCGCCCCTCGCCTGCACCGCTTTTTCTTTTCTTTTTTTTTTTTTTTTTTTTTTTTTTTGCGAATTTATAGGATCAATGGTGACAGCAAAGGGTAACCAATCTCCTGAGTGGAATTAAAGGCTCGATGAAGAGTCAAAGAGTCTGACTACATGAATTATATGTTGAAGGGTAATGTGTCTAATTATATTTTCCAAATGATCTTAAGTAATCCATGCATTTTGAAAGGATATCTACCATTTGAAATGGACACTAAAGACTGCAAAATAGGCACGTGTGGAATCCAATGAGTTCTATAACCTAACAAAAATGTAGAAACAGGGATGATACACAAAACAGAACGAGGGTTGTCGCAAGGGAAGCGGCTGGGTGAATGGAAGAAGAAGGTGAAGGGATTACTGGAAGGACAGCTGTTCAGGATCCTTGGACACGGATCACAATGGGGGGGTGGCTAGAGGGAAGAGGAGCCGCAGCTGGGTGCAGGAGAGCAAAGGGGGAAGAGGGGTGAACAACTGTATTAGCAGAAACAACCCCCAAAATGTACATTAAAAACTAGTCCCTTCAAAACAACTTGGCCAATAATTGGCAGTGTTCCCTTCCCTCCTCACTAAACCCAGCACAGAACTCTACCCACAGGAAGAACACATTGTGTCCTGGCTCCCGTTCCTGTGCCATGCTCTGAAATATTCCGAGAAGGTATTTCCGGGACATTGTCCGCACAGTTCCTGGATCTCCACTGAGAATTTGGCTTATTCAGGTAACTGGGCCACAGTCACTGGCAAAATGGGTCAGTTCACTGAGTTCCTTGTGGAGGCCAGGTAATGGAATCAAAGTACCTTGGAAGAAAGTGTAGCACTTCTGCTCTGAGTGAATGAGATTCCGATGTAAATACACATCATCCATGGCGATGAGAGAGGCAATTGTGAGAAGCAACTATGACTGCTGGGAACTATGCTGTGACTCCAAGGGGAGAAACAGTGTTAACACTCCATTTATCAAAATTTCAGTGTACTTGATGGTTTCATGAATGGTAATAATATTGCAAAACAAAGGATAGATCAGGTCCTTGGAGTCTTATCCATTGATTGAGAGTATAATTCAAATCGTATCTACCAGGTAACCCACTTTAGAATCTAAGCACATGCTTTCTATGAGAGAACTAAGGGAATGATATATACACACGTACATAATTCTTTCTATACGTCTACACATGCATTCTTTCAGAAAGAAATTAACATTATTTTGAAAAAGAATTGAATGTATCATGTGCATAGAAAACATGGAGAAAAACATTTTTTACACTCACCTCCTGACTGGAAATATTTCTCATCGAATGGAAATGTGTGTTTTTCAAGGGAGGGAACAAGAGGAAATGAGGAAACAACACTGGAAAAAAGTTTGTTCCTCTGCCGCCATATTTAATGTTTCCATTCGTTATTATATATGAAATAATAGAGAATGCTTGAATATCACTTGCAAACTGAGAACTGACTTTCTTTTAACTTTCAAACTGAAAGACATTCGGTGAAATATAAACTTACCATGAGGAGAAATATCTGGGGATAGGAGAAGAAATATATTTGTATGCAGTTTTCCTTTCTCACACGTGACAAAACAGACAGACGTGACATTTTGTTCCGTCCTGGGATTCAGCGAAAGGCAAATACCCATTAGGTCTGATTCTATATTTCACCAATTGCGTGGATATCCAAGACATTATCGTCGCAATATTGATTCCAGTATGGCAGTGGTAAATGTTACGTGTGTCATCCCGAGCTGTGCTGAGTCAGTCCATGTTAGATTTACTCCGAGGAAACGTCATTGCTAGAAAATGTACATTTTCCCTTTCCACAGACAAGTGCTTGACAAGAAATAGTCTGGCTAGTACGACAGCAGCAAGTGAATGACTGGGTCTTTCGTCCTGAGCAGCTATGAAGACGAACCTATTGTTCACTTGATGTACACAGCATCACAGTACCTCTTCAATAGGCATATTTCATGTGGGAACATGGAGATAAGGCCTCAATCGAAGGATTTTGTAAAAATAAAACACTTGTTAAACGCCTGAGCCCTTGTTTTGGGTATGATAATTGAATGTCATCTCTGTTCTTGATTTTGTCAGAAAAGGACAGGCTACCCTTTACATTCTTGACATCTTTTCAGGATTAGGAAGTAAGCCTCCAATTCTGCTCTTCTCATCACTGTGCTTGCACCTGGTATGACCATTCTTGTCTTCAACCATTGTTTTCCTTCTTGGAAACAGTCTCTGGAGGCTACTCTCATTGTCACTTCCGTCTTAGAGCAGACAGGAGACTAGGCAGGGAATGTCTTAAAATGGGATAGTACAGGGAACCGAATGAAGGCTCCTGTCTTCCATATTACGAAACCACTTAGCTAGGGTGACTTAACACACAGAAACCTATGGAAGATTCAATAGAATAATAAACTTCTCCTTTATTACTCCCTCCAGTCATATTAACAATATTACACACCACATTATTTTAACCGTTTGGCGTTTGTTAGAGACAGAAACATCAATCTGAGAGTGAAGCATCAATCATTGCCTCTCATTCACAGCCCACGGGGGACCGAACCTGCATCCAGGGCACGTGCCCTATGGCAATCAAACCAGCACCTTCTGACTGTGTAGGGTGACACAAAACCGATGTAGCCACACCTGGGAGAGCTAAATATCCCTTACCTCTACGCTATGGTGAAGAAAAGTAGGGCTTTGGAGGCACCCGGGACTGCCTTCATCACAGTCTCGTGATGCAGCTTGGAATAATTTTGTATCTCTTTGAGCCTCAAGTTTCTGATTGGCAAAATAAAATAAATTATACTTCGTCCAAGAAATGGTTTTGAAGTCTCAGTGAGAAAATGTTATTTGGAAACAGTAACTATCCACCCAATAATTCTAGGCTTTATGGAAATAGTAATAAATATTTCCTCCCTCAACAAATTGCAGTACCATTGGAAAGACACTAGAGTCACCTCTGGCGAAGACACAGGCATACGTAGATGCCCTTTCCCTCCTCACACAGCCAAAACAAGGAGAGCAATGAATTTAAAAACAAAAACCAGCCAGAAACTGGCAGAAAATGGAACTGGATGAGAGTCCAACAACCAAGGAGTTACAGACTAAACATTCACACAGACCAGTAGGAGGGGTAGAAGCGGCAAGTAGGGGTGGAGAGGACTCGCAGCAGGAAGGTGGCTGGAGAACTGGGACGGGAGAGGCGGCCCTGGCAGACAGGTGGCTGGTGGACCAGGCAAGGCAGCAGCTCCAGAGCGAGGGGTAGCATATTTGCTAGCAGATCAATGGAGATGAACAACGGTGGAGCGAAATGGACGACGCAAGCCAGGGCTCCAGCGCAGCTAAATAAAACCTCAAACCTCTGCTTGGAAACACCTGAGGGGTTTGCAGCAGCACAGAACAATCTCAGCCTCACAGGAGAGTTCCTTGGAGAGACACACAGAGTCCGAGAACGTATACAAAACCACTCCCCTGCGAATCAGCTTCACATGGGACTGTTTTGATTGTGGGTAGTAGGGGAAGTGACTGAAAGCCAGCAGAGTGCTAGGCAAGCAGCATCGTTCCCTGTCACACCCCTCCCCAAAATACGGCTCACAGCACGGCCAGGTGGGCTGCCCTAATGAAACCCTAAGGCTCTGCCCATTACCACATAAGAGGCACTCTGAAACAAACAACCAAAAACACATGGCCCAAATGAAAGAAGAGATCAAAGCTCCGACAAAAATGCAGCTAAGTGATGACGGGTTAGCCAACCTATCAGAGGCACAGTTCCAAATGCTGGTCGTTGTGATGCTCAGAAATTGGCTGAGTATGGTCACAACATAGAGGAACAAGTGCAGCCTAGGAAAAGTGAAATAGAGGAACATGTTCAGGGAACCAACACGGACGGGAAGGAAAGCGGGACTGAGACGAACAGTTTGGAGCAGAAGGAAGAAAAACACATTCAACCAGAACAGAATGAAGAAACAACGATTCAAATCATTGAGGAGAGTCTTAGGAACCTCCAGGGTAATTCTAAGTGGTCCAACATCCAAATCATAGTGGTGGCAGGAGGACAAGAGGAAGAACAAGAAATGGAGACATTCTTTGAAAAGTGAATGAAGGACAACTTCCCCTATCTGGCACAAGAAACAGCCTTCCAGGAAGTCCAGGAAGCCCAGAGAGTCCCAAGGCAGTTGGACCCAAAGAGGAACAACCAAGGCACAGCACAATTACATTGCCCGAGATTAAAGATAAGGAGAGAATCTGAGAAGCTGCAAGAGATAAGGAGACAGTTACCTACAAAGGAATTCCCAAAAGATTGTCAGCTGATTTCTCAACAGAAACATTGGAGGCAAGAAAGGGCTGGGAAGAAGTATCCCAAGTGATGAAATGCAAGGAACTCCATCCAAGATTGTTCTATCCAGCAAAGCTGTCTTTTCGAACGCTCGGGCAGATAAAGTGCTGCCCAGACAAGTTCAATTTGAAGGAGTTCATCATCTCCAAGCCCTTATTATATGAAAAGATACAGAAAGTTGCCTAAGGAAAAAGAAGGTAAAAAAAAAAAATGCGAATAAAATGGCAGCAAAGTCACATCTATCAACAACCTAACCTTAAAAGCAAAAATAAAAACACACTACGCAGACAATTCCAACAGGAACTGAATGGCAGAAATGGAGGTAATATGGAGGGTTATTAGCGGGAGGGGGTGGACCGACAACGGGGGAAAAGGTACAGGGAATAAGAAACATTAATGATAGGAGCAAAATAGACCGGAGGAGGTAAGGGTGGTATAGGAAGAGGAACGGGAATGACATTATTGATACAGGAAAACAAAGGCAGCGATGACACAATACCCCTGGTTATTTTTCTTCTATGACTGTGTTCTGTCTTCCTCACTGGTTTCCACTCTTTCTATTCCTAACTCTAGGCTCTCATCAAAGTCAGGTTTTTCTTTTGTTTTAACTTCAAAACTTAATTTTTATTTTTTAGCCATAAAACACGATTTTCATAAAACCCTTCTACTAGGTTTAATTTTTAATAGATATTGTTTTAATTTTATGTTTATTCAGTTATAATTGACTGCATTTCCTCCCCATCCCTGCACCTCACCCTAGCCAGTCCCACCTCCCCCAGACACCTCAAAACTCCGCTTTGATTTTCTCCTTGTGCATTTTAGAGTAGTAGATCCTGTAGACCACTCTCCCCTCTATCCCCTCCCTCTTCCCCTCTGACTATTGTACCATTGTTCTTAAAGTCCTATGTGTCTGTTTCTCTTTTGTTTCCTTTTTTCCTCAGTTGATTATGTTGTCCTTAAAGGTGAGATCATTTGGTATTTCTCCCTCACAGCCTGGCGCATTTCACTTAACCTAATGCTGTCCAGTTCCATCCATACCATTGCAAAGTGTATCAGCTCCTTCTTTCTCTCTTCGGTGCAGATTTCCATTGTGTAAATGTACCATAGTTTTTGGATCCACTCATTAGCTGATGGGCACCTAGGTAGCCTCCAGCACTGGGCTATTGTGAATCGTGGTGCTATGGACATTGGGGTGCACAGGTTCTCTGGCATTGGTGTTTCAGTGTTCTAAGGGTACAATCCCAGCAGTGGAATTTCTGGGTCAAATGGCTTTTCCATTTTTAGTTTGCAGAGGAAATTCCATACAGTTCTCCACAGTGGCCGCACCAGTCTGCATTCGCACCAACAATGTCCTGGTTGTCCCTTTTCTCCTCATCCTCTCCGACATCCGTGTCTTGCTTTGTTTATGTTGGCCACTCTGGCTGTTGTGAGAAGGAACCTCATTGTGGTTTAATTTTATAAACGAAGAACACAGTAGAAGGAATCAAAAGCAGGATCGGGGGAGCTGAGGACCGCCTCAACAAATTCACTTTTCTCTATACTTTCTTTCGAGTATTTATCGTTATTGTTCCTTTATTCGTGCAAGGGGTTTTCTATTACTCATCCATGCAGACTAGGATTATTGGGATTGTATTATGCGGTGGAGATTGCTGCTAAAATGCCTTGGAGAAAGACGACAAAGGTAAATTAGGCAGGGACTCAGGCCTCAGAAAATGTGCAGCCCAGTGTAGCTCCGATGTTTAACGCCTCCTGCGGTCTTCTATTGCATACTATAACGTGTTCATTGGATGTTTCTTAAAGTCATTGGACAATAAGAAGCAGAGTCGTCTTCTATTTAAAAACTAGTTGCAATCCCGTGTCACGCAATTGAATCAGAGCAATTATTATTGTCCCAAGTTCAAGGATCATAAATTCGAAGTCCATCTGCCTTTTCTCCCACTGCCATCTTTACACGTATTACAAGATTTTGATCCATCTTCCCCAAAGTGTCTTTATCCTTCATCTCTTCCCTTGCCATTCTACTGCTAAAACTGCAGTTCCAAAGTAGTAGGAACATGTCAGCGATGGTCTCTACGTGACCCATCTGTCCTTGATTAAATAATTTTGTATGAGAGACACTGGGGTAGGGTTGAGGGATGGGGAGACATGCAGAAAATTGTAAGTGAATTTTTTTTTTTCAGAGAGACCCTGAAATAAAACCCAACAGCCAGAAGCAAGAGGGAGTTGCGGGGAGATAATGAGGGTGGGGAAGGGGGCAGGGGTATCAGGAACATGTATACGGAGATGTGGACAGAGCCAAAAGTGATGGGAAGATGGAGGATCGAACATGGGGATGGGTCTGGAGGGAGGCAGTGGGGACTCACCGGAGTTAGAGGTGGTTTTGTGGGAGGTAGTATGGTCAAAGAGAAATGAAAAGTCTTTGCATTGAATAATGTTTTCCTATATGAATATTTGAAAACATCCTCTGTTCTTATCTGTACCTGAAGCCTAACATTTAACTTGTTAATGTGCATGTCCCTGTTCATATTTTGTTTCCTTTTTTCCTCAGTTGATGATGTTGTACTTAAAGGTGAGATCATTTGGTATTTCTCCGTCACAGCCTGGCACATTTCACTTAGCATGATGGTGTCCACTTCCATCCATAGCATTGCATGGTTGTCTCTAAAAGACTCCCACCACATCATCCCTATGAGGAGCCTTGGGAACTATGTCGTCTAACAACCTACTTTCACAGATAACAGGTCTTGGAAGTTAATTGATTGGTGTGTGCTCTGTTACTATGAGCACGATTGTCTCAGTTACATCTAACTGCTTTGTATGTCCATAGAGTCCTTGCAGTTTGGCTTCCTTTGCAAACTATTTAAGATGTGTGAGTATGTACGCTCATGTATGCTTGTGTATTCCTTTGGTTTGAGGTTTGCCTTTAAATGAAAATTAATTGCTGATTCTTACCTGATGAATTCATTGGTTCTGAATCAGGTTTATGCTTTAGACCACACTTACCATTTGTTCATCCTAAGATCTTTTCTCTGAATTAAACCTCGGAGTATAAGACAGACTTCTCGAACTTCTCCTTAGTACCCCCAGCCTATTACTGTGGTTTGGAAAGTGTTTCACTTACTGAAACAGGACCCTGGATTGTAAGAAGCATTGCTAGTATAGTCAGCGTTTTCTCAAGGCTTGGAAAGTGAAATGTTATGCTTCTGTAGATTATAAAGTTGAAATGTATATTTCCTAGGCTTTGGCCCTTTACACATTCCTTCTATGAATATTCAAGAGTCTCTCCATGTATCTACAAGTTGACGTAACAAGGAAGTGCTTACCCTTCAACGACCTCCCACGTTTGAAGCACTCTAGGAAGCAAGTCATTAGGTCTTATGTATTTATATACATGAAGAATATTCAAATGGTCTTTGACTAGGGCTTCCCAGAGAGTACCAACCCAGTATGTGTTATATATCACATTATAAGGAGCTGGCACCAATACTTATAAATTGTAGAAGAAATACAACGGTCCTATATAAATTTTGTCTTTTTCATGTGACTGTCTTGACGTGATAACTTTGCATGTTTTTTGACATATATTTTCCCCCTCTGTCATGAATGAGTATTGTGCATACGCTGTATTTCTTCCCTGAAAAAAAGCGCTCTACTGTTCATTTTTTCTGGAGCATGAACTGCTATCTAGGGATATTTCTCTTGCCTTCTCTGAATTCTTTTTTCCCCGTAGTAACGCATACGATAGGATCAGGAAATGTCAAAAGGAACAACAATGCCATTTTCCACCAATGTTTATGGAAAGATGTGAAAACTGTGAGCAGGGTTAATGACGGTCTTTCTTACTGAATGGAAAAAATCTAGAGTAATGATTTTAAAAATATTGGCCTTTAATATTTATGGGCTGTTGTTTAATTCATCAAAAATATTTCACACTTTACTTTTGGAGTCCCTGATTCTCCCATTTCCATTAAGTACGTGAAGTTTCTCTACACAAAACCACCTACACCTGGAAAAATACCCTACTTCATTTGGTTTCAAAGGGTCCCATGAAAAATGTAGGTTAATGTCAAGACTACTTCACCATACAGGATGCCTACTGTGTCTACATATATTTGCTTCTAATCGTTAATGGAAGGAGTGAATTAATTTTTTCTTCCCTAGAGTGTACAATTTATTTCGTCCAATGATTTATTAATCCTAGAAGTTGGTTCTATGGGGTTGACACCTATGGTTCATGATTCCTTATGGATATGTTACAGCTTGACCTTAGAGTGGAGAGCAGCTTTACCACTTGTCATTATTTTTTTACTCACTTTGTGGTATGAGAGACAGTTTTTATCCTTTCTGATATTTACCAAAGTCCATATTTTCAAGTTTCCGATAATCAATACATCTATTGTCATTACAGAGAACATGCTTGGGACTGTTATTGTTGCAAAATGAACTTTGAATTGGGTCTTCTCTGCTTAGAGTACTCTTCATTTTCTCCGGTTTTTAGAGGTAACCGCATGCCCTTTTACAATTTCATGAAGCAGAAGTAATTAAGGCCAAACTGACGGAATTTTAAATATGTCCAATTCATCTAGCAGGAAAGAACCACCAAAGGTAGTCGAAGCTATGTCTTCCATTTTAAGTAATGACGTGAGTGTGTCTAAAAAAATACAAGAAGGGGGGAGTTGTTAAAAGTCAGAAGATAGTTGTAAACATCCTTCATTACATCCCAAGTACAGAGGAAACCAGCAGTTCCAGAAAGGAAGAAAAATATCTACAGACTAGTTTTATGGAAGGGCATTTGAACTAAACCAAGAAAGGACTGCAGGGTGGAGACAAGGTGACGCGCTTACCCTTACAGAGCAAAATACTGTCATGCAAAGGAAAAAGTTAAGCTAGTATGCAGAAGCTAGATGCGTGATACTATTCTGGATTTAACGTAGCATGTGAAGGCCATGGTTCACATCATTTTTCCAAGTGTGAAAGCGACACAGACAGACTCTCACCTCACAGACACTAAATGCTTTCCCCTGACACGGTTTGTTCACTGGTGTCTTAACCTTCCTGGGACATCTGAAGGTTTCCTTGTCATATTCAGCCACGGATCTCGCAGTAGAATGTGCGCCACACATCGCAAGGCTCCTAAACTCTCTCAGGCTCTGTACCTGTGCTGCATTTTAATGCGATCTCGTGCTACATTCTGCATCACTAAATCTGCCACACCAACCAAGTTGTATTCTCTTTCGCCGTGCCTTAGCATGACTGCCATCTAAATATGAACTTGGAGTGAACATGACTTCACCTTGAAATCATGCTTTCTTTCCTTCAAATAATTTCAGTGCTTACCCAGTTTCAATTAACGGCATAACATCTGTTAAGGTCGTATTCTTCATCAAGGACATTTTTTAAGTCGGTGAAACATATGTTTTACATATATTGTGTTATGCACACACATTTCCCTACTCTGGCTTGACAGTAGATTGGGAGAGGAAGAATTAAAGGATATAAGAACTAATTCTAACAAGGGAAATCATTGTTACTTGCCCCTTCAATATTCACCATCACCACTTCCCTTCTTTATTGCTGTCAGAAGGCATGTTTTTCGTGGGGAAAGCACTTTAAAAGTCTTCAGCACCGAGTTGCATTTTATCCATCCCAATCAGGGCCAAGTGTTTCTCACTTTCATGGTCTGCATTATAGATGTGAGGGGCCATGTGATCCCGGTCTGCAACTCAGGGCACAGAACCCAGTCTGCCAGGGTCACCTTTGGAAAAACTGTTTCTTTATCCGTTAAAAAGGAAAGCCAAGGTGCCACCACTTTCTTGACTCCCATTCGACAGCATGGAATGCTGATGCTGTATGTGGGTTAGAACAGCCATCTTGAGACCTGTAGGGAAGCCAAGGGACCACAACCAGTACAGTTAAGCCACGTGAGAAGTGTCAACAGCAGCTTTGTAGTTGCTTCCCCTTATTGTCGGCCAAAAAGGAAAACTATGCCACCTACAGAAGCATTAATTGTCTGCATCAGTTTGCTTATTACTCCCACAAAAGGTATTGAAAATGGAGCCATGCAGCATGTTTTGTAAACAAAACACTTTAGTTAGGTTTCGTCTCAAGAAGAAGCAAAGCATAAATCTCATGGATTAAAGCAAACACATATCTATCACTTCTGAGTCTTCAGTTTAAGTATGATTTTTGTCGAGTCTCCTCATCTTGTCTTGGCTTGAATTTTGGTGGAAGGTAGAACTTTGGATTGAATGAGGTGTTTCCTCCGAGGGAAGGCAAGAATGAATGTGTATCCATTCAATAGAACATTTTTTTGTGTAGGCAGCTGTCCCAAGTTAATGAGGAGTGACCGTAAACAGCGTTTCTTGCACGTTTACACATCACGTCCTCCTCTTGCCATTGATTGAGAACGTCACATAGCCAAGGTCAACATCATAGCAGCGAAATACGTTCTCGCAGCGGTAAGGGGTAAAGTGGAGAGGGAGCATTTTCTCTGAATAAAATTTACAACACATAATGTTAACTCTGGGATTATGGTGTTGCATAATTGGTTATATTCACTTTTATCGCTACTAAATTCAATATTATTACATGAAAAGATATTTATCTCACTATTTGTTTTGAAGGATTTCAGTTACTCGTCTTTAGAGAGAGGAAGTGAGGGAGAGAAACACCAAGGCATGGTGGCCTCTCAGGCGCCCCCTAGTGAGGACACAGCCCACAACCCAGCCATGTGCCTTGACTAGGAATTGAACACCTAACCCTTTGCAAAATGCATTTCCTTCCTGGAAATGGTCATGCTTTCTGTCGCATCAGGCCTTTCACATCTGCTTATTCCCCTGGCTCCGTTATGATCTGCCATTATTCCTACCCGCCCTTTTCCCATCTGAAAGCCTGCTTACCCTCCGCCCCCCATGAACTGACAGTGCTCATGCCTGACTCAGCTCAGATAGAAGTCCCTCTGAAGAGTCACCTTTCATCCTTGTCTTTCCAGTAGCCCGGGATCCACAAATATGTTTTTATTGCTGTATATATAGCGTGCGATGTTAATGATGTAAATACATGTCAATGTATTTCCCTCTTCCTGTATCAGACCACGAATGCCTTTGACTCAGAGATCATATCGTATTTATGTTTACACCTAACATAGAACACACAACCTTGATCAGTAAATTAGTGGTGATCACTACAGGAATTAAATGCATCTAAATCTCACTCTCCCGCGAGTGCTGGGACCAAGAGTAAAAATCCTTGAGCCCTCCACCATTTCTCCACACGTTATATAGGTTCCAAGAAATTCAGCCAATGACATTGGGTTGAAAGAAATGTCCCAAACAGTTCGATGAAACTCGCAGTGTTGCAGAAGAGCAGCCATGGCTCCACAGGGGATATCTAAGGAGATTAATGGTGTGCATAGAAGCTTCTGGTCATTTTGAACATCTACTGGTGGAGCTAAGCTACTCTTCCCTGCCCCTGGCATTTCACACTGCAGTCAGCAGCACAGATGGGGAGTAAATATGCTGAGAATCTTGAGGAGAGTGGCCAAAATACGTTGCCCTTCAGTACACTCTGACACTTGTTGTTTTCTCGTGAAATCTCACCCCTATGCATTTGTCATGTGTGAGAAACAAGCTCTTGATTCTGACCACAAACTCCTGAAGTATCTCCTAGGAGCTGGCGTTAAGTCCTGCACTTCAACTTGGAAACGCGGTGTGCCCAGGAGAACACCGATCAGCAGGGTGACCAGGAGCGAAAAGACAGCCAAGACTGTAGTGCATTTTCCTGTGTAATCCTCCCTTTGTGGTAAAATATCCCAGGGGATCCCTTTCTTGATATGCTTCCTTTTTCTTTACAGAGGATTAGAACCATTTGTTTCATACAAGTTCACTATTTACTTGTTTGTTTCTCTGTTTATTTCTTTATTGCATAGACAACTCTAATATGTTGCTACACTATTATTCCTATAATTGTTGCTATACTAATACCCCTGTGATTGAGGCCATCTGTCTCCCCTGGCGACGCGCCCACTGAGTTGCTGATTGGTCAGCTGTCCCTTGTGACGTCACAGTGCATATTCCTTCCTGCCATGGGAACACAGGGTCCCTTGGGGCCGGCCAGCAGGAACTGTTGGGGCAGGCCTTCAGGAGCGGCTGGTCCTGTGGCAGGAAGGCGGAGTATCCCCGCAGGCAGCGCAGCCTTGGGCTATAGGCTCTGAGCGCAGACAGCAGTGGAGGACAAGGAGATGGAAGAGCCAGGGGTGGAGGAGCAAGAGGTGCAGGAGGAGGAGGTGCAGGAGCCTAGGATTGAGGAGCCAGGGAACAGCGGCGCACAGGTGAGCAGTAGCCTCTCAGGTCCTGCTGTTCCAAGTGAGTCCCCAACTCTCCCTGCCCCCCGCCCCCACCATACACGCCACAGCCAGGTTCCAACTTCTTACCCGCCGACCTGGGGGGTGGCTGACCCTCCAACCATCTTCCCCAGAAGCCACGCCCGTCCTAACCCATGGTCCCCCTTACCCGTACTTCCCCCTTGGTCCCTGTCAGGGTATCCAGTCCATCCCCGCTGCCTGGGACACGTCCACGGCGCTGAGGCGACTGCACAAGGAACTGGCGAACATCACGATCGATCCCCCGCCCATGTGCTCTGCAGGGCCAGTGGATGACAACATGTTCCAATGGAAGGGGACCATCATGGGACCCCCGGACAGCCCCTATGAGGGAGGGGTGTTCTGCCTAAACATACAATTCCCTCGAAATTACCCCTTCAGGCCTCCGGCGATTTCCTTCACCACCCCGATCTACCACCCCAATATCAACCGAAAGGGATATATCTGTGTCGATATTCTCAGGTCCCAGTGGTCTCCTATAATGACCATATCCAAACTCTTGCTGTCCATCAGCTCCTTGCTATGTGACCCCAACCCCAACCATGCCTTTGTTCCATCCATTGGGAGAATGTACCTAAAGGACAGGAAGGCATATGATACCATGGCGCGAGCTTGGACCAAGAAGTATGCTATGTGAGGGAGGGGCAAATGATAACCCCTCACCTCAATAAAACACCTGGCTGTTGAATAGGCTCTTCTTTGATTGCTTTCTGGGAGGAATCCTTTCCCTTCTCACATCTGCCTATGAGGGTGTGTGGAGGCCTGGTGGGAAGCGGTGTTTGGGGGAAGGGCAAGGTTGGGAGACGGGGTATTTTGAGAGAGGCTAGTAGTAATAATATTTGACTGAAACACTTCTTTCCTGCTTCAGGATGGGAAAGCAAGAACAAGGGGGTGGTGGGATTAGCAGGCGTCCTTTAGCACGCACAAGGTGGGGGAAACACTGGATGAAGAATAGGAAGATCATTAGGTATCTGGTTCATTCTGAGGTACCTGTGTCTTCAGGGTTTTTGCTTGGACCGACATGGAAGGTAAGCCACAGCCTCTTCTTTCAGGCCCACATTTAACTGTAGAAACATTAAGTGGATGAGGAGATGTCACAAAAGAAAACGAAGTCTTTTCTTCCAAGAATTCTCCACCCCCCCACACTACACTGCCCGCCTTTTTGATCCGTCTGCCACCATCCACAGTCTGGGCTATATCCCCATTCTCAGGTCATGCTTATTGACAATAGAACACTTGTACAGGCTGCCCAAGTGCCCATGAGTAGATGAGTGGATAAAAGCACTGTGGTATGTGCACACAATGGAATAAATAGTACATGGAAATCTGTCCCTTTGTGACAGTGTGGATGGACCTGAAAAACCTTAGGCTCCGTGAAATAAGCCAGTCAGAGGACGACAAATAAATACCATAGGATCTCTGTCATAAGGAGCATCTAATGAACAAACTGAAGTAACAAGGAAAATGGGGAGAGGCTCCTAGAGAGCTGGCAGCCAGCTGTCAGAGGGGGTATGGGGTGCAGGCTAGGTGGGAAACCGGAAGGGAGTAAGAAAAGACCTTCCCAGATAACAGTATGGAGAAGACCAAGGGAAAAGGGGTGGGGCGGTGCAATAGAAGGGCGTGAAGGGGGACAGCGGGTGCTGCCAGAAGCAGACTTGAATGGGGTGGTGAACACACAATACAACATGCAAAGGATGAAGTGTAGACTCCCACGCTGCAAACCTGCATAATTTCACTCACCTGTGTCACCCCCCAGTAAGTGCAATTAAAAAATAACAGGATAGGAAAGTTTCCTTTCTTTGTGTAAATCTTTTCTCTATGAAAGAGTGTCCTCAATCCGTTGTCAGTGGAGCACTCCTGCGACTGAGCAGCAGTTTGGGTCCTGCTGCCTGCCTGCTAGGCTAAGTGTTAGAGGCAAAGGTTGGGTGGTGAAGGAAAGGGGTTAGGAACACCAGGAAGACAGACGAGAGAGACGCCAATGAAAACCACAATGAGATATAACCTCACAAGGTGAAAATGGCCATCATTGGATACATCTAATCGCCACAAATGCTGGCAGGGTTTGAAAACAAAGGCAACCATTTTGCCCTGTGGGTGGGAATGCAGAATGGGGAAGTCACGGTGGAAAACATGTTTGCATTTCTTCAGGTAATGGAACTGCCTGTTGGTCCATCAATTCCATTGGTGTATTTATACCCTGAGAATCCACAAAGATGCGCCATGCTACAGGTCAACATTATAAATGAGTAAGAACAATTAAGTAATCAGCGCCAAGGATTGAGAGGGTCAGAATTCAAAAGGCAAGAGTGGCTAAACTCAAATACCAGGTGTGCAGGGACTTTGAGCATCCACGTGAGAGAGGATTTAGAGCTATGTGAAAGGGGCAGATCCTGATGACCTGACTGACAGGAGAGATTTTCCAAATTCTGCTTTCATAACATTAGGGTGCTGATTCCTTGCAGGATTGCTCATTGGTGTCATGAGAAAGAGGCATCTAACAGCCTTTTCAGGACCTTGGGACCCTACAGGCAGTCTGTGTGGTCCCTTTTTGAACTCTATGTCTGAGTGAGGCCATCTTTTCATCATTTCCTTCTACCAAAACAATATCTTCCAGTAGTTTGTAGAAAGGAGCAGACATACGAATGCCTCTGTCTTCCTTAAGCTGGCAAATAAAGAGATTTGCAGAAATAGAAAACAAAAACAAAAACAAAAACCGAAAAACCCAGGACACTACACTCATTAAATGTAGGTATTATTAATATATGCTGTTTACAATTTAATAAGAATCCATGGACATATAAGTAAATCTCTTTCCATGCATGAAATATATGCAAAGATAGATTGGGATAAACTACTGTGGGGGCTGAAAATGTTTAATGCTTTTCCTTCCTCCTTTTAAGTTCTTCAGGCTGGGCTAATAACCAAATTGATAGAGGTGGGCTGATAGGAGAAAATGCAAGTTCAATAGACGTTCATGGGTAATTCACACTAGCATGACACATCCACGGGAATTCCAAAGACAGTGAGACAACACCGGGTTGCTGGGACATTGTGGACAAAGAAGAAAAGGCAGGGTAACATGGCACTAGATTTTGAGGAATGCGAAAGAGTGATTTACAAGCAGTTGAGGAAGCGCCAAGCACACAGGCCAGGGCCTTAGTTCTGGGTGAATCCGCAACAATGGGACGCAGCACGTACTCGGCTATGTGGACATGCCTTATGCGGTCTACTCTTCACACTTAGTTCCATTAGGCTGAGGACATTCAGCAGTTTCTCTGTCTGAGTCTCTAGGGCAGGAAAGGGAGGAAGACCCACGGTTCCGAGAGTGGTTTGTTTCTTGATAAATAGCTTACGATTCCTTTCCCAAAAAGCACTTTCAGGACGGCAGAATTTTCCCTTCACTACAGCTGTTGGAAAGAGAAGGTCCGGACAGAGGCGTCTGAGCAAACATGGTGAGCTTGGTTGGGAGGCATGTTATCAAGGGTGCACAGCGGGGAGCATTCCTTTGGTGCCCCTTTCCTTCCTGCACAGCACTTCAGGCAGACACCACCGGGTGGTCAGAGGTGAACTTTACTTACAAATTTCGGCCTCATAGCTTCAGCCAAGTGGTTTGCAGTGCACATATTTTGGCTAAGACGATCACTAGCTTCCAGTTCCATCCCTGGATTCACGGTAGTGCAGCTGGTTTGCAGGCGTTCCCTTTCCAGGTGCCTTCTGCCAGGACCTCATAGTCTAATCTGTGATGTTCGGTGGTTTCTGTTCTACTACGAGCGAGTCACGTGTGTGGAGGATTTGACTTCCTTACGAATTGCAAATGAACAGATGCAACAACTGATCCACGGGAGGTAAAGTAAATGGTAAAAACACGTGTTACTTTGACAAGGCAGATGTAGAAATAGAACTGAGTCTCACATGTGCATTTGTGTCTGAGAGCTGGGAGTAGAGACCTGGGATGTGCAGAAAAGTTTATGTGGAAAAACCAACTGATTTAAACCCTCATTTTAAAAATTAATTTATTTTATTCAGTTACAATTGTCTGGATTATCTCCTGTTCGCTCCCCCACCCCGGGCAAGTCCCACCTCACTACTCCCCTCTAACCTCCCCTTTAAATTTTTCCTTGTGTCCTATATAGTAGCTCCTATAGAGCACTGTCCCCCCTATGGCGTCCCAATGCCCTGTGGCTACTGTTACAATGTTCTTAATTTCAATATCTCTGGTTATATTTTGTTTGCTTTTTCTTTTCTTGATTATGTTCCAGTTCAACGTGAGATCCTCTGCACCCCAATGTTCATAGCAACACAATTTACAATAACCAAGTACTGGATGTAACTTAAGTGCCCATCAGTTAATGAGAGGATCCAAAAAGTATGGTACTTTCAGACAATGGAATTTTACGCAGCGGAGAGAAAGAAGGAGCTAATACCCTGTGCAATGGCATGGGTGAAAGTTGTGGGAATTATGCTAAGTGAAATAAGGCAGGTGTTGAGAGAGAAATACTATTTAGCGCCCCTCGCCTGCACCGCTTTTTCTTTTCTTTTCTTTTCTTTTTTTTTTTTTTTTTTTTGCGAATTTATAGGATTAATGCTGACAGCAAAGGGTAACCAATATCCTGAGTGGAATTAAAGCTCAATGAAGTGTCAAAGAGTCTGACTACATGAATTATATGTTGAAGGGTAATGTGTCTAATTATATTTTCCAAATGATCTTAAGTAATCCATGCATTTTGAAAGGATATCTACCATTTGAAATGGACACTAAAGACTGCAAAATAGGCACGTGTGGAATCCAATGAGTTCTATAACCTAACAAAAATGTAGAAACAGGGATGATACGAAACAGAACGAGGGTTGTCGCAAGGGAAGCGGCTGGGTGAATGGAAGAAGAAGGTGAAGGAATTACTGGAAGGACAGCTGTTCAGGATCCTTGGACACGGATCACAATGGGGGGGTGGCCAGAGGGAAGAGGAGCGGCAGCTGGGTGCAGGAGAGCCAAGGGGGAAGAGGTGTGAACAACTGTATTAGCAGAAACAACCCCCAAAATGTACATTAAAAACTAGTCCCTTCAAAACAACTTGGCCAATAATTGGCAGTGTTCCCTTCCCTCCTCACTAAACCCACCACAGAACTCTACCCACAGGAAGAACACATTGTGTCCTGGCTCCGGTTCCTGTGCCATGCTCTGAAATATTCCGAGAAGGTATTTCCGGGCCATTCTCCACACAGTTCCTGGATCTCCACTGAGAATTTGGCTTATTCAGGTAACTGGGCCACAGTCACTGGCAAAATGGGTCAGTTCACTGAGTTCCTTGTGGAGGCCAGGTAATGGAATCAAAGTACCTTGGAAGAAAGTGTAGCACTTCTGCTCTGAGTGAATGAGATTCCGATGTAAATACACATCATCCATGGCGATGAGAGAGGCAATTGTGAGAAGCAACTATGACTGCTGGGAACTATGCTGTGACTCCAAGGGGAGAAACAGCGTTAACACTCCATTTATCAAAATTTCAGTGTACTTGATGGTTTCATGAATTGTAATAATATTGCAAAAGAAAGGATAGATCAGGTCCTTGGAGTCTTATCCATTGATTGAGAGTATAATTCAAATCGTATCTACCAGGTAACCCACTTTAGAATCTAAGCACATGCTTTCTATGAGAGAACTAAGGGAATGATATATACACACGTACATAATTCTTTCTGTACGTCTACACATGCATTCTTTCAGAAAGAAATTAACATTATTTTGAAAAAGAATTGTATGTATCATGTGCATAGAAAACATGGAGAAAAACATTTTTTACACTCACCTCCTGACTGGAAATATTTCTCATCGAATGGAAATGTGTGTTTTTCAAGGGAGGGAACAAGAGGAAATGAGGAAACAACACTGGAAAAAAGTTTGTTCCTCTGCCGCCATATTTAATGTTTCCATTCGTTATTATATATGAAATAATAGAGAATGCTTGAATATCACTTGCAAACTGAGAACTGACTTTCTTTTAACTTTCAAACTGAAAGACATTCGGTGAAATATAAACTTACCATGAGGAGAAATATCTGGGGATAGGAGAAGAAATATATTTGTATGCAGTTTTCCTTTCTCACACGTGACAAAACAGACAGACGTGACATTTTGTTCCGTCCTGGGATTCAGCGAAAGGCAAATACCCATTAGGTCTGATTCTATATTTCACCAATTGCGTGGATATCCAAGACATTATCGTCGCAATATTGATTCCAGTATGGCAGTGGTAAATGTTACGTGTGTCATCCCGAGCTGTGCTGAGTCAGTCCATGTTAGATTTACTCCGAGGAAACGTCATTGCTAGAAAATGTACATTTTCCCTTTCCACAGACAAGTGCTTGACAAGAAATAGTCTGGCTAGTACGACAGCAGCAAGTGAATGACTGGGTCTTTCGTCCTGAGCAGCTATGAAGACGAACCTATTGTTCACTTGATGTACACAGCATCACAGTACCTCTTCAATAGGCATATTTCATGTAGGAACATGGAGATAAGGCCTCAATCGAAGGATTTTGTAAAAATAAAACACTTGTTAAATGCCTGAGCCCTTGTTTTGGGTATGATAATTGAATGTCATCTCTGTTCTTGATTTTGTCAAAAAAGGACAGGCTACCCTTTACATTCTTGACATCTTTTCAGGATTAGGAAGTAAGCCTCCAATTCTGCTCTTCTCATCACTGTGCTTGCACCTGGTATGACCATTCTTGTCTTCAACCATTGTTTTCCTTCTTGGAAACAGTCTCTGGAGGCTACTCTCATTGTCACTTCCGTCTTAGAGCAGACAGGAGACTAGGCAGGGAATGTCTTAAAATGGGATAGTACAGGGAACCGAATGAAGGCTCCTGTCTTCCATATTACGAAACCACTTAGCTAGGGTGACTTAACACACAGAAACCTATGGAAGATTCAATAGAATAATAAACTTCTCCTTTATTACTCCCTCCAGTCATATTAACAATATTACACACCACATTTTTTTAACCGTTTGGGGTTTGTTAGAGACAGAAACATCAATCTGAGAGTGAAGCATCAATCATTGCCTCTCATTCACAGCCCACGTGGGGACCGAACCTGCATCCAGGGCACGTGCCCTATGGCAATCAAACCAGCACCTTCTGACTGTGTAGGGTGACACAAAACCGATGTAGCCACACCTGGGAGGGCTAAATATCCCTTACCTCTATGCTATGGTGAAGAAAAGTAGGGCTTTGGAGGCACCCGGGACTGCCTTCATCACAGTCTCGTGATGCAGCTTTGAATAATTTTGTATCTCTTTGAGCCTCAAGTTTCTGACTGGCAAAATAAAATAAATTATACTTCGTCCAAGAAATGGTTTTGAAGTCTCAGTGATAAAATGTTATTTGGAAACAGTAACTATCCACCCAATAATTCTAGGCTTTATGGAAATAGTAATAAATATTTCCTCCCTCAACAAATTGCAGTACCATTGGAAAGACACTAGAGTCACCTCTGGCGAAGACACAGGCATACGTAGATGCCCTTTCCCTCCTCACACAGCCAAAACAAGGAGAGCAATGAATTTAAAAACAAAAACCAGCCAGAAACTGGCAGAAAATGGAACTGGATGAGAGTCCAACAACCAAGGAGTTACAGACTAAACATTCACACAGACCAGTAGGAGGGGTAGAAGCGGCAAGTAGGGGTGGAGAGGACTCGCAGCAGGAAGGTGGCTGGAGAACTGGGACGGGAGAGGCGGCCCTGGCAGACAGGTGGCTGGTGGACCAGGCAAGGCAGCAGCTCCAGAGCGAGGGGTAGCATATTTGCTAGCAGATCAATGGAGATGAACAACGGTGGAGCGAAATGGACGACGCAAGCCAGGGCTCCAGCGCAGCTAAATAAAACCTCAAACCTCTGCTTGGAAACACCTGAGGGGTTTGCAGCAGCACAGAACACTCTCAGCCTCACAGGAGAGTTCCTTGGAGAGACACACAGAGTCCGAGAACGTATACAAAACCACTCCCCTGAGAATCAGCTTCACATGGGACTGTTTGGATTGTGGGTAGTAGGGGAAGTGACTGAAAGCCAGCAGAGAGCTAGGCAAGCAGCATCGTTCCCTGTCACACCCCTCCCCAAAATACGGCTCACAGCACGGCCAGGTGGGCTGCCCTAATGAAACCCTAAGGCTCTGCCCATTACCACATAAGAGGCACTCTGAAACAAACAACCAAAAACACATGGCCCAAATGAAAGAAGAGATCAAAGCTCCGACAAAAATGCAGCTAAGTGATGAAGGGTTAGCCAACCTATCAGAGGCACAGTTCCAAATGCTGGTCGTTGTGATGCTCAGAAATTGGCTGAGTATGGTCACAACATAGAGGAACAAGTGCAGCCTAGGAAAAGTGAAATAGAGGAACATGTTCAGGGAACCAACACGGACGGGAAGGAAAGCGGGACTGAGACGAACAGTTTGGAGCAGAAGGAAGAAAAACACATTCAACCAGAACAGAATGAAGAAACAACGATTCAAATCATTGAGGAGAGTCTTAGGAACCTCCAGGGTAATTCTAAGTGGTCCAACATCCAAATCATAGTGGTGGCAGGAGGACAAGAGGAAGAACAAGAAATGGAGACATTCTTTGAAAAGTGAATGAAGGACAACTTCCCCTATCTGGCACAAGAAACAGCCTTCCAGGAAGTCCAGGAAGCCCAGAGAGTCCCAAGGCAGTTGGACCCAAAGAGGATCAACCAAGGCACAGCACAATTACATTGCCCGAGATTAAAGATAAGGAGAGAATCTGAGAAGCTGCAAGAGATAAGGAGACAGTTACCTACAAAGGAATTCCCAAAAGATTGTCAGCTGATTTCTCAACAGAAACATTGGAGGCAAGAAAGGGCTGGGAAGAAGTATCCCAAGTGAAGAAATGCAAGGAACTCCATCCAAGATTGTTCTATCCAGCAAAGCTGTCTTTTCGAACGCTCGGGCAGATAAAGTGCTGCCCAGACAAGTTCAATTTGAAGGAGTTCATCATCTCCAAGCCCTTATTATATGAAAAGATACAGAAAGTTGCCTAAGGAAAAAGAAGGTAAAAAAAAAAAAATGCGAATAAAATGGCAGCAAAGTCACATCTATCAACAACCTAACCTTAAAAGCAAAAATAAAAACACACTACGCAGACAATTCCAACAGGAACTGAATGGCAGAAATGGAGGTAATATGGAGGGTTATTAGCGGGAGGGGGTGGACCGACAACGGGGGAAAAGGTACAGGGAATAAGAAACATTAATGATAGGAGCAAAATAGACCGGAGGAGGTAAGGGTGGTATAGGAAGAGGAACGGGAATGACATTATTGATACAGGAAAACAAAGGCAGCGATGACACAATACCCCTGGTTATTTTTCTTCTATGACTGTGTTCTGTCTTCCTCACTGGTTTCCACTCTTTCTATTCCTAACTCTAGGCTCTCATCAAAGTCAGGTTTTTCTTTTGTTTTAACTTCAAAACTTAATTTTTATTTTTTAGCCATAAAACACGATTTTCATAAAACCCTTCTACTAGGTTTAATTTTTAATAGATATTGATTTAATTTTATGTTTATTCAGTTATAATTGACTGCATTTCCTCCCCATCCCTGCACCTCACCCTAGCCAGTCCCACCTCCCCCAGACACCTCAAAACTCCCCTTTGATTTTCTCCTTGTGCATTTTAGAGTAGTAGATCCTGTAGACCACTCTCCCCTCTATCCCCTCCCTCTTCCCCTCTGACTATTGTACCATTGTTCTTAAAGTCGTATGTGTCTGTTTCTATTTTGTTTCCCTTTTTCCTCAGTTCATTATGTTGTCCTTAAAGGTGGGATCATTTGGTATATCTCCCTCACAGCCTGGCGCATTTCACTTAACCTAATGCTGTCCAGTTCCATCCATACCATTGCAAAGTGTATCAGCTCCTTCTTTCTCTCTTCGGTGCAGATTTCCATTGTGTAAATGTACCATAGTTTTTGGATCCACTCATTAGCTGATGGGCACCTAGGTAGCCTCCAGCACTGGGCTATTGTAAATCGTGGTGCTATGGACATTGGGGTGCACAGGTTCTCTGGCATTGGTGTTTCAGTGTTCTAAGGGTACAATCCCAGCAGTGGAATTTCTGGGTCAAACGGCTTTTCCATTTTTAGTTTGCAGAGGAAATTCCATACAGTTCTCCACAGTGGCCGCACCAGTCTGCATTCGCACCAACAATGTCCTGGTTGTCCCTTTTCTCCTCATCCTCTCCGACATCCGTGTCTTGCTTTGTTTATGTTGGCCACTCCGGCTGTTGTGAGATGGAACCTCATTGTGGTTTAATTTTATAAACGAAGAACACAGTAGAAGGAATCAAAAGCAGGATCGGGGGAGCTGAGGACCGCCTCAACAAATTCACTTTTCTCTATACTTTCTTTCGAGTATTTATCGTTATTGTTCCTTTATTCGTGCAAGGGGTTTTCTATTACTCATCCATGCAGACTAGGATTATTGGGATTGTATTATGCGGTGGAGATTGCTGCTAAAATGCCTTGGAGAAAGACGACAAAGGTAAATTAGGCAGGGTCTCAGGCCTCAGAAAATGTGCAGCCCAGTGTAGCTCCGATGTTTAACGCCTCCTGCGGTCTTCTATTGCATACTATAACGTGTTCATTGGATGTTTCTTAAAGTCATTGGACAATAAGAAGCAGAGTCGTCTTCTATTTAAAAACTAGTTGCAATCCCGTGTCACGCAATTGAATCAGAGCAATTATTATTGTCCCAAGTTCAAGGATCATAAATTCGAAGTCCATCTGCCTTTTCTCCCACTGCCATCTTTACACGTATTACAAGATTTTGATCCATCTTCCCCAAAGTGTCTTTATCCTTCATCTCTTCCCTTGCCATTCTACTGCTAAAACTGCAGTTCCAAAGTAGTAGGAACATGTCAGCGATGGTCTCTACGTGACCCATCTGTCCTTGATTAAAGAATTTTGTATGAGAGACACTGGGGTAGGGTTGAGGGATGGGGAGACATGCAGAAAATTGTAAGTGAATTTTTTTTTTTTTTTCAGAGAGACCCTGAACTAAAACCCAACAGCCAGAAGCAAGAGGGAGTTGCGGGGAGATAATGAGGGTGGGGAAGGGGGCAGGGGTATCAGGAACATGTATACGGAGATGTGGACAGAGCCAAAAGTGATGGGAAGATGGAGGATCGAACATGGGGATGGGTCTGGAGGGAGGCAGTGGGGACTCACCGGAGTTAGAGGTGGTTTTGTGGGAGGTAGTATGGTCAAAGAGAAATGAAAAGTCTTTGCATTGAATAATGTTTTCCTATATGAATATTTGAAAACATCCTCTGTTCTTATCTGTACCTGAAGCCTAACATTTAACTTGTTAATGTGCATGTCCCTGTTCATATTTTGTTTCCTTTTTTCCTCTGTTGATGATGCTGTACTTAAAGGTGAGATCATTTGGTATTTCTCCGTCACAGCCTGGCACATTTCACTTAGCATGATGGTGTCCACTTCCATCCATAGCATTGCATGGTTGTCTCTAAAAGACTCCCACCACATCATCCCTATGAGGAGCCTTGGGAACTATGTCGTCTAACAACCTACTTTCACAGATAACAGGTCTTGGAAGTTAATTGATTGGTGTGTGCTCTGTTACTATGAGCACGATTGTCTCAGTTACATCTAACTGCTTTGTATGTCCATAGAGTCCTTGCAGTTTGGCTTCCTTTGCTAACTATTTAAGATGTGTGAGTATGTACGCTCATGTATGCTTGTGTATTCCTTTGGTTTGGGGTTTACATTTCAATGAAAATTAATTGCTGATTCTTACCTGATGAATTCATTGGTTCTGAATCAGGTTTATGCTTTAGACCACACTTACCATTTTGTTCATCCTAAGATCTTTTCTCTGAATTAAACCTCGTAGTATAAGACAGACTTCTCGAACTTCTCCTTAGTACCCCCAGCCTATTACTGTGGTTTGGAAAGTGTTTCACTTACTGAAACAGGACCCTGGATTGTAAGAAGCGTTGCTAGTATAGTCAGCGTTTTCTCAAGGCTTGGAAAGTGAAATGTTATGCTTCTGTAGATTATAAAGTTGAAATGTATATTTCCTAGGCTTTGGCCCTTTACACATTCCTTCTATGAATATTCAAGAGTCTCTCCATGTATCTACAAGTTGACGTAACAAGGAAGTGCTTACCCTTCAACGACCTCCCACGTTTGAAGCACTCTAGGAAGCAAGTCATTAGGTCTTATGTATTTATATACATGAAGAATATTCAAATGATCTTTGACTAGGGCTTCCCAGAGAGTACCAACCCAGTATGTGTTATATATCACATTATAAGGAGCTGGCACCAATACTTATAAATTGTAGAAGAAATACAACGGTCCTATATAAATTTTGTCTTTTTCATGTGACTGTCTTGACGTGATAACTTTGCATGTTTTTTGACATATATTTTTCGTCTCTGTCATGAATGAGTATTGTGCATACGCTGTATTTCTTCCCTGAAAAAAAGCGCTCTACTGTTCATTTTTTCTGGAGCATGAACTGCTATCTAGGGATATTTCTCTGGCCTTCTCTGAATTCTTTTTTCCCTGTAGTAACGCATACGATAGGATCAGGAAATGTCAAAAGGAAGAACAATGCCATTTTCCACCAATGTTTATGGAAAGATGTGAAAACTGTGAGCAGGGTTAATGACGGTCTTTCTTAATGAATGGAAAAAATCTAGAGTAATGATTTTAAAAATATTGGTCTTTAATATTTATGGGCTGTTGTTTAATTCATCAAAAATATTTCACACTTTACTTTTGGAGTCCCTGATTCTCCCATTTCCATTAAGTACGTGAAGTTTCTCTACACAAAACCACCTACACCTGGAAAAATACCCTACTTCATTTGGTTTCAAAGGGTCCCATGAAAAATGTAGGTTAATGTCAAGACTACTTCACCGTACAGGATGCCTACTGTGTCTACATATATTTGCTTCTCATCGTTAATGGAAGGAGTGAATTAATTTTTTCTTCCCTAGAGTGTACAATTTATTTCGTCCAATGATTTATTAATCCTAGAAGTTGGTTCTATGGGGTTGACACCTATGGTTCATGATTCCTTATGGATATGTTACAGCTTGACATTAGAGCGGAGAGCAGCTTTACCACTTGTCATTATTTTTTTGCTCACTTTGTGGTATGAGAGACAGTTTTTATCCTTTCTGATATTTACCAAAGTCCATATTTTCAAGTTTCCGATAATCAATACATCTATTGTCATTACAGAGAACATGCTTGGGACTGTTATTGTTGCAAAATGCACTTTGAATTGGGTATTCTCTGCTTAGAGTACTCTTCATTTTCTCCGGTTTTTAGAGGTAACCGCATGCCCTTTTACAATTTCATGAAGCAGAAGTAATTAAGGCCAAACTGACGGAATTTTAAATATGTCCAATTCATCTAGCAGGAAAGAACCACCAAAGGTAGTCGAAGCTATGTCTTCCATTTTAAGTAATGACGTGAGTGTGTCTAAAAAAATACAAGAAGGGGGGAGTTGTTAATAGTCAGAAGATAGTTGTAAACATCCTTCATTACATCCCAAGTACAGAGGAAACCAGCAGTTCCAGAAAGGAAGAAAAATATCTACAGACTAGTTTTATGGAAGGGCATTTGAACTAAACCAAGAAAGGACTGCAGGGTGGAGACAAGGTGACGCGCTTACCCTTACAGAGCAAAATACTGTCACGCAAAGGGAAAAGTTAAGCTAGTATGCAGAAGCTAGATGCGTGATACTATTCTGGATTTAACGTAGCATGCGAAGGCCATGGTTCACATCATTTTTCCAAGTGTGAAAGCGACACAGACAGACTCTTACCTCACAGACACTAAATGCTTTCCCCTGACACGGTTTGTTCACTGGTGTCTTAACCTTCCTGGGACATCTGAAGGTTTCCTTGTCATATTCAGCCACGGATCTCGCAGTAGAATGTGCGCCACACATCGCAAGGCTCCTAAACTCTCTCAGGCTCTGTACCTGTGCTGCATTTTAATGCGATCTCGTGCTACATTCTGCATCACTAAATCTGCCACACCAACTAAGTTGTATTCTCTTTCGCCGTGCCTTAGCATGACTGCCTTCTAAATATGAACTTGGAGTGAACATGACTTCACCTTGACATCATGCTTTCTTTCCTTCAAATAATTTCAGTGCTTACCCAGTTTCAATTAACGGCATAACATCTGTTAAGGTCGTATTCTTCATCAAGGACATTTTTTAAGTCGGTGAAACATATGTTTTACATATATTGTGTTATGCACACACATTTCCCTACTCTGGCTTGACAGTAGATTGGGAGAGGAAGAATTAAAGGATATAAGAACTAATTCTAACAAGGGAAATCATTGTTACTTGCCCCTTCAATATTCACCATCACCACTTCCCTTCTTTATTGCTGTCAGAAGGCATGTTTTTCGTGGGGAAAGCACTTTAAAAGTCTTCAGCACCGAGTTGCATTTTATCTATCCCAATCAGGGCCAAGTGTTTCTCACTTTCATGGTCTGCATTATAGATGTGAGGGGCCATGTGATCCCGGTCTGCAACTCAGGGCACAGAACCCAGTCTGCCAGGGTCACCTTTGGAAAAACTGTTTCTTTATCCGTTAAAAAGGAAAGCCAAGGTGCCACCACTTTCTTGAGTCCCATTCGACAGCATGGAATGCTGATGCTGTATGTGGGTTAGAACAGCCATCTTGAGACCTGTAGGGAAGCCAAGGGACCACAACCAGTACAGTTAAGCCACGTGAGAAGTGTCAACAGCAGCTTTGTAGTTGCTTCCCCTTATTGTCGGCCAAAAAGGAAAACTATGCCACCTACTGAAGCATTAATTGTCTGCATCAGTTTGCTTATTACTCCCACAAAAGGGATTGAAAATGGAGCCATGCAGCATGTTTTGTAAACAAAACACTTTAGTTAGGTTTCGTCTCAAGAAGAAGCAAAGCATAAATCTCATGGATTAAAGCAAACACATATCTCTCACTTCTGAGTCTTCAGTTTAAGTATGATTTTTGTCGAGTCTCCTCATCTTGTCTTGGCTTGAATTTTGGTGGAAGGTAGAACTTTGGATTGAATGAGGTGTTTCCTCTGAGGGAAGGCAAGAATGAATGTGTATCCATTCAATAGAACATTTCTTGTGTAGGCAGCTGTCCCAAGTTAATGAGGAGTGACCGTAATTAGCGTTTCTTGGACGTTTACACATCACGTCCTCCTCTTGCCATTGATTGAGAACGTCACATAGCCAAGGTCAACATCATAGCAGCGAAATACGTTCTCGCAGCGGTAAGGGGTAAAGTGGACAGGGAGCATTTTCTCTGAATAAAATTTACAACACATAATGTTAACTCTGGGATTATGGTGTTGCATAATTGGTTATATTCACTTTTATCGCTACTAAATTCAATATTATTACATGAAAAGATATTTATCTCACTATTTGTTTTGAAGGATTTCAGTTACTCGTCTTTAGAGAGAGGAAGTGAGGGAGAGAAACACCAAGGCATGGTGGCCTCTCAGGCGCCCCCTAGTGAGGACACAGCCCACAACCCAGCCATGTGCCTTGACTAGGAATTGAACACCTAACCCTTTGCAAAATGCATTTCCTTCCTGGAAATGGTCATGCTTTCTGTCGCATCAGGCCTTTCACATCTGCTTATTCCCCTGGCTCCGTTATGATCTGCCATTATTCCTACCCGCCCTTTTCCCATCTGAAAGCCTGCTTACCCTCCGCCCCCCATGAACTGACAGTGCTCATGCCTGACTCAGCTCAGATAGAAGTCCCTCTGAAGAGTCACCTTTCATCCTTGTCTTTCCAGTAGCCCGGGATCCACAAATATGTTTTTATTGCTGTATATATAGCGTGCGATGTTAATGATGTAAATACATGTCAATGTATTTCCCTCTTCCTGTATCAGACCACGAATGCCTTTGACTCAGAGATCATATCGTATTTATGTTTACACCTAACATAGAACACACAACCTTGATCAGTAAATTAGTGGTGATCACTACAGGAATTAAATGCATCTAAATCTCACTCTCCCGCGAGTGCTGGGACCAAGAGTAAAAATCCTTGAGCCCTCCACCATTTCTCCACACGTTATATAGGTTCCAAGAAATTCAGCCAATGACATTGGGTTGAAAGAAATGTCCCAAACAGTTCGATGAAACTCGCAGTGTTGCAGAAGAGCAGCCATGGCTCCACAGGGGATATCTAAGGAGATTAATGGTGTGCATAGAAGCTTCTGGTCATTTTGAACATCTACTGGTGGAGCTAAGCTACTCTTCCCTGCCCCTGGCATTTCACACTGCAGTCAGCAGCACAGATGGGGAGTAAATATGCTGAGAATCTTGAGGAGAGTGGCCAAAATACGTTGCCCTTCAGTACACTCTGACACTTGTTGTTTTCTCGTGAAATCTCACCCCTATGCATTTGTCATGTGTGAGAAACAAGCTCTTGATTCTGACCACAAACTCCTGAAGTATCTCCTAGGAGCTGGCGTTAAGTCCTGCACTTCAACTTGGAAACGCGGTGTGCCCAGGAGAACACCGATCAGCAGGGTGACCAGGAGCGAAAAGACAGCCAAGACTGTAGTGCATTTTCCTGTGTAATCCTCCCTTTGTGGTAAAATATCCCAGGGGATCCCTTTCTTGATATGCTTCCTTTTTCTTTACAGAGGATTAGAACCATTTGTTTCATACAAGTTCACTATTTACTTGTTTGTTTCTCTGTTTATTTCTTTATTGCATAGACAACTCTAATATGTTGCTACACTATTATTCCTATAATTGTTGCTATACTAATACCCCTGTGATTGAGGCCATCTGTCTCCCCTGGCGACGCGCCCACTGAGTTGCTGATTGGTCAGCTGTCCCTTGTGACGTCACAGTGCATATTCCTTCCTGCCATGGGAACACAGGGTCCCTTGGGGCCGGCCAGCAGGAACTGTTGGGGCAGGCCTTCAGGAGCGGCTGGTCCTGTGGCAGGAAGGCGGAGTATCCCCGCAGGCAGCGCAGCCTTGGGCTATAGGCTCTGAGCGCAGACAGCAGTGGAGGACAAGGAGATGGAAGAGCCAGGGGTGGAGGAGCAAGAGGTGCAGGAGGAGGAGGTGCAGGAGCCTAGGATTGAGGAGCCAGGGAACAGCGGCGCACAGGTGAGCAGTAGCCTCTCAGGTCCTGCTGTTCCAAGTGAGTCCCCAACTCTCCCTGCCCCCCGCCCCCACCATACACGCCACAGCCAGGTTCCAACTTCTTACCCGCCGACCTGGGGGGTGGCTGACCCTCCAACCATCTTCCCCAGAAGCCACGCCCGTCCTAACCCATGGTCCCCCTTACCCGTACTTCCCCCTTGGTCCCTGTCAGGGTATCCAGTCCATCCCCGCTGCCTGGGACACGTCCACGGCGCTGAGGCGACTGCACAAGGAACTGGCGAACATCACGATCGATCCCCCGCCCATGTGCTCTGCAGGGCCAGTGGATGACAACATGTTCCAATGGAAGGGGACCATCATGGGACCCCCGGACAGCCCCTATGAGGGAGGGGTGTTCTGCCTAAACATACAATTCCCTCGAAATTACCCCTTCAGGCCTCCGGCGATTTCCTTCACCACCCCGATCTACCACCCCAATATCAACCGAAAGGGATATATCTGTGTCGATATTCTCAGGTCCCAGTGGTCTCCTATAATGACCATATCCAAACTCTTGCTGTCCATCAGCTCCTTGCTATGTGACCCCAACCCCAACCATGCCTTTGTTCCATCCATTGGGAGAATGTACCTAAAGGACAGGAAGGCATATGATACCATGGCGCGAGCTTGGACCAAGAAGTATGCTATGTGAGGGAGGGGCAAATGATAACCCCTCACCTCAATAAAACACCTGGCTGTTGAATAGGCTCTTCTTTGATTGCTTTCTGGGAGGAATCCTTTCCCTTCTCACATCTGCCTATGAGGGTGTGTGGAGGCCTGGTGGGAAGCGGTGTTTGGGGGAAGGGCAAGGTTGGGAGACGGGGTATTTTGAGAGAGGCTAGTAGTAATAATATTTGACTGAAACACTTCTTTCCTGCTTCAGGATGGGAAAGCAAGAACAAGGGGGTGGTGGGATTAGCAGGCGTCCTTTAGCACGCACAAGGTGGGGGAAACACTGGATGAAGAATAGGAAGATCATTAGGTATCTGGTTCATTCTGAGGTACCTGTGTCTTCAGGGTTTTTGCTTGGACCGACATGGAAGGTAAGCCACAGCCTCTTCTTTCAGGCCCACATTTAACTGTAGAAACATTAAGTGGATGAGGAGATGTCACAAAAGAAAACGAAGTCTTTTCTTCCAAGAATTCTCCACCCCCCCACACTACACTGCCCGCCTTTTTGATCCGTCTGCCACCATCCACAGTCTGGGCTATATCCCCATTCTCAGGTCATGCTTATTGACAATAGAACACTTGTACAGGCTGCCCAAGTGCCCATGAGTAGATGAGTGGATAAAAGCACTGTGGTATGTGCACACAATGGAATAAATAGTACATGGAAATCTGTCCCTTTGTGACAGTGTGGATGGACCTGAAAAACCTTAGGCTCCGTGAAATAAGCCAGTCAGAGGACGACAAATAAATACCATAGGATCTCTGTCATAAGGAGCATCTAATGAACAAACTGAAGTAACAAGGAAAATGGGGAGAGGCTCCTAGAGAGCTGGCAGCCAGCTGTCAGAGGGGGTATGGGGTGCAGGCTAGGTGGGAAACCGGAAGGGAGTAAGAAAAGACCTTCCCAGATAACAGTATGGAGAAGACCAAGGGAAAAGGGGTGGGGCGGTGCAATAGAAGGGCGTGAAGGGGGACAGCGGGTGCTGCCAGAAGCAGACTTGAATGGGGTGGTGAACACACAATACAACATGCAAAGGATGAAGTGTAGACTCCCACGCTGCAAACCTGCATAATTTCACTCACCTGTGTCACCCCCCAGTAAGTGCAATTAAAAAATAACAGGATAGGAAAGTTTCCTTTCTTTGTGTAAATCTTTTCTCTATGAAAGAGTGTCCTCAATCCGTTGTCAGTGGAGCACTCCTGCGACTGAGCAGCAGTTTGGGTCCTGCTGCCTGCCTGCTAGGCTAAGTGTTAGAGGCAAAGGTTGGGTGGTGAAGGAAAGGGGTTAGGAACACCAGGAAGACAGACGAGAGAGACGCCAATGAAAACCACAATGAGATATAACCTCACAAGGTGAAAATGGCCATCATTGGATACATCTAATCGCCACAAATGCTGGCAGGGTTTGAAAACAAAGGCAACCATTTTGCCCTGTGGGTGGGAATGCAGAATGGGGAAGTCACGGTGGAAAACATGTTTGCATTTCTTCAGGTAATGGAACTGCCTGTTGGTCCATCAATTCCATTGGTGTATTTATACCCTGAGAATCCACAAAGATGCGCCATGCTACAGGTCAACATTATAAATGAGTAAGAACAATTAAGTAATCAGCGCCAAGGATTGAGAGGGTCAGAATTCAAAAGGCAAGAGTGGCTAAACTCAAATACCAGGTGTGCAGGGACTTTGAGCATCCACGTGAGAGAGGATTTAGAGCTATGTGAAAGGGGCAGATCCTGATGACCTGACTGACAGGAGAGATTTTCCAAATTCTGCTTTCATAACATTAGGGTGCTGATTCCTTGCAGGATTGCTCATTGGTGTCATGAGAAAGAGGCATCTAACAGCCTTTTCAGGACCTTGGGACCCTACAGGCAGTCTGTGTGGTCCCTTTTTGAACTCTATGTCTGAGTGAGGCCATCTTTTCATCATTTCCTTCTACCAAAACAATATCTTCCAGTAGTTTGTAGAAAGGAGCAGACATACGAATGCCTCTGTCTTCCTTAAGCTGGCAAATAAAGAGATTTGCAGAAATAGAAAACAAAAACAAAAACAAAAACCGAAAAACCCAGGACACTACACTCATTAAATGTAGGTATTATTAATATATGCTGTTTACAATTTAATAAGAATCCATGGACATATAAGTAAATCTCTTTCCATGCATGAAATATATGCAAAGATAGATTGGGATAAACTACTGTGGGGGCTGAAAATGTTTAATGCTTTTCCTTCCTCCTTTTAAGTTCTTCAGGCTGGGCTAATAACCAAATTGATAGAGGTGGGCTGATAGGAGAAAATGCAAGTTCAATAGACGTTCATGGGTAATTCACACTAGCATGACACATCCACGGGAATTCCAAAGACAGTGAGACAACACCGGGTTGCTGGGACATTGTGGACAAAGAAGAAAAGGCAGGGTAACATGGCACTAGATTTTGAGGAATGCGAAAGAGTGATTTACAAGCAGTTGAGGAAGCGCCAAGCACACAGGCCAGGGCCTTAGTTCTGGGTGAATCCGCAACAATGGGACGCAGCACGTACTCGGCTATGTGGACATGCCTTATGCGGTCTACTCTTCACACTTAGTTCCATTAGGCTGAGGACATTCAGCAGTTTCTCTGTCTGAGTCTCTAGGGCAGGAAAGGGAGGAAGACCCACGGTTCCGAGAGTGGTTTGTTTCTTGATAAATAGCTTACGATTCCTTTCCCAAAAAGCACTTTCAGGACGGCAGAATTTTCCCTTCACTACAGCTGTTGGAAAGAGAAGGTCCGGACAGAGGCGTCTGAGCAAACATGGTGAGCTTGGTTGGGAGGCATGTTATCAAGGGTGCACAGCGGGGAGCATTCCTTTGGTGCCCCTTTCCTTCCTGCACAGCACTTCAGGCAGACACCACCGGGTGGTCAGAGGTGAACTTTACTTACAAATTTCGGCCTCATAGCTTCAGCCAAGTGGTTTGCAGTGCACATATTTTGGCTAAGACGATCACTAGCTTCCAGTTCCATCCCTGGATTCACGGTAGTGCAGCTGGTTTGCAGGCGTTCCCTTTCCAGGTGCCTTCTGCCAGGACCTCATAGTCTAATCTGTGATGTTCGGTGGTTTCTGTTCTACTACGAGCGAGTCACGTGTGTGGAGGATTTGACTTCCTTACGAATTGCAAATGAACAGATGCAACAACTGATCCACGGGAGGTAAAGTAAATGGTAAAAACACGTGTTACTTTGACAAGGCAGATGTAGAAATAGAACTGAGTCTCACATGTGCATTTGTGTCTGAGAGCTGGGAGTAGAGACCTGGGATGTGCAGAAAAGTTTATGTGGAAAAACCAACTGATTTAAACCCTCATTTTAAAAATTAATTTATTTTATTCAGTTACAATTGTCTGGATTATCTCCTGTTCGCTCCCCCACCCCGGGCAAGTCCCACCTCACTACTCCCCTCTAACCTCCCCTTTAAATTTTTCCTTGTGTCCTATATAGTAGCTCCTATAGAGCACTGTCCCCCCTATGGCGTCCCAATGCCCTGTGGCTACTGTTACAATGTTCTTAATTTCAATATCTCTGGTTATATTTTGTTTGCTTTTTCTTTTCTTGATTATGTTCCAGTTCAACGTGAGATCCTCTGCACCCCAATGTTCATAGCAACACAATTTACAATAACCAAGTACTGGATGTAACTTAAGTGCCCATCAGTTAATGAGAGGATCCAAAAAGTATGGTACTTTCAGACAATGGAATTTTACGCAGCGGAGAGAAAGAAGGAGCTAATACCCTGTGCAATGGCATGGGTGAAAGTTGTGGGAATTATGCTAAGTGAAATAAGGCAGGTGTTGAGAGAGAAATACTATTTAGCGCCCCTCGCCTGCACCGCTTTTTCTTTTCTTTTCTTTTCTTTTTTTTTTTTTTTTTTTGCGAATTTATAGGATTAATGCTGACAGCAAAGGGTAACCAATATCCTGAGTGGAATTAAAGCTCAATGAAGTGTCAAAGAGTCTGACTACATGAATTATATGTTGAAGGGTAATGTGTCTAATTATATTTTCCAAATGATCTTAAGTAATCCATGCATTTTGAAAGGATATCTACCATTTGAAATGGACACTAAAGACTGCAAAATAGGCACGTGTGGAATCCAATGAGTTCTATAACCTAACAAAAATGTAGAAACAGGGATGATACGAAACAGAACGAGGGTTGTCGCAAGGGAAGCGGCTGGGTGAATGGAAGAAGAAGGTGAAGGAATTACTGGAAGGACAGCTGTTCAGGATCCTTGGACACGGATCACAATGGGGGGGTGGCCAGAGGGAAGAGGAGCGGCAGCTGGGTGCAGGAGAGCCAAGGGGGAAGAGGTGTGAACAACTGTATTAGCAGAAACAACCCCCAAAATGTACATTAAAAACTAGTCCCTTCAAAACAACTTGGCCAATAATTGGCAGTGTTCCCTTCCCTCCTCACTAAACCCACCACAGAACTCTACCCACAGGAAGAACACATTGTGTCCTGGCTCCGGTTCCTGTGCCATGCTCTGAAATATTCCGAGAAGGTATTTCCGGGCCATTCTCCACACAGTTCCTGGATCTCCACTGAGAATTTGGCTTATTCAGGTAACTGGGCCACAGTCACTGGCAAAATGGGTCAGTTCACTGAGTTCCTTGTGGAGGCCAGGTAATGGAATCAAAGTACCTTGGAAGAAAGTGTAGCACTTCTGCTCTGAGTGAATGAGATTCCGATGTAAATACACATCATCCATGGCGATGAGAGAGGCAATTGTGAGAAGCAACTATGACTGCTGGGAACTATGCTGTGACTCCAAGGGGAGAAACAGCGTTAACACTCCATTTATCAAAATTTCAGTGTACTTGATGGTTTCATGAATTGTAATAATATTGCAAAAGAAAGGATAGATCAGGTCCTTGGAGTCTTATCCATTGATTGAGAGTATAATTCAAATCGTATCTACCAGGTAACCCACTTTAGAATCTAAGCACATGCTTTCTATGAGAGAACTAAGGGAATGATATATACACACGTACATAATTCTTTCTGTACGTCTACACATGCATTCTTTCAGAAAGAAATTAACATTATTTTGAAAAAGAATTGTATGTATCATGTGCATAGAAAACATGGAGAAAAACATTTTTTACACTCACCTCCTGACTGGAAATATTTCTCATCGAATGGAAATGTGTGTTTTTCAAGGGAGGGAACAAGAGGAAATGAGGAAACAACACTGGAAAAAAGTTTGTTCCTCTGCCGCCATATTTAATGTTTCCATTCGTTATTATATATGAAATAATAGAGAATGCTTGAATATCACTTGCAAACTGAGAACTGACTTTCTTTTAACTTTCAAACTGAAAGACATTCGGTGAAATATAAACTTACCATGAGGAGAAATATCTGGGGATAGGAGAAGAAATATATTTGTATGCAGTTTTCCTTTCTCACACGTGACAAAACAGACAGACGTGACATTTTGTTCCGTCCTGGGATTCAGCGAAAGGCAAATACCCATTAGGTCTGATTCTATATTTCACCAATTGCGTGGATATCCAAGACATTATCGTCGCAATATTGATTCCAGTATGGCAGTGGTAAATGTTACGTGTGTCATCCCGAGCTGTGCTGAGTCAGTCCATGTTAGATTTACTCCGAGGAAACGTCATTGCTAGAAAATGTACATTTTCCCTTTCCACAGACAAGTGCTTGACAAGAAATAGTCTGGCTAGTACGACAGCAGCAAGTGAATGACTGGGTCTTTCGTCCTGAGCAGCTATGAAGACGAACCTATTGTTCACTTGATGTACACAGCATCACAGTACCTCTTCAATAGGCATATTTCATGTAGGAACATGGAGATAAGGCCTCAATCGAAGGATTTTGTAAAAATAAAACACTTGTTAAATGCCTGAGCCCTTGTTTTGGGTATGATAATTGAATGTCATCTCTGTTCTTGATTTTGTCAAAAAAGGACAGGCTACCCTTTACATTCTTGACATCTTTTCAGGATTAGGAAGTAAGCCTCCAATTCTGCTCTTCTCATCACTGTGCTTGCACCTGGTATGACCATTCTTGTCTTCAACCATTGTTTTCCTTCTTGGAAACAGTCTCTGGAGGCTACTCTCATTGTCACTTCCGTCTTAGAGCAGACAGGAGACTAGGCAGGGAATGTCTTAAAATGGGATAGTACAGGGAACCGAATGAAGGCTCCTGTCTTCCATATTACGAAACCACTTAGCTAGGGTGACTTAACACACAGAAACCTATGGAAGATTCAATAGAATAATAAACTTCTCCTTTATTACTCCCTCCAGTCATATTAACAATATTACACACCACATTTTTTTAACCGTTTGGGGTTTGTTAGAGACAGAAACATCAATCTGAGAGTGAAGCATCAATCATTGCCTCTCATTCACAGCCCACGTGGGGACCGAACCTGCATCCAGGGCACGTGCCCTATGGCAATCAAACCAGCACCTTCTGACTGTGTAGGGTGACACAAAACCGATGTAGCCACACCTGGGAGGGCTAAATATCCCTTACCTCTATGCTATGGTGAAGAAAAGTAGGGCTTTGGAGGCACCCGGGACTGCCTTCATCACAGTCTCGTGATGCAGCTTTGAATAATTTTGTATCTCTTTGAGCCTCAAGTTTCTGACTGGCAAAATAAAATAAATTATACTTCGTCCAAGAAATGGTTTTGAAGTCTCAGTGATAAAATGTTATTTGGAAACAGTAACTATCCACCCAATAATTCTAGGCTTTATGGAAATAGTAATAAATATTTCCTCCCTCAACAAATTGCAGTAACATTGGAAAGACACTAGAGTCACCTCTGGCGAAGACACAGGCATACGTAGATGCCCTTTCCCTCCTCACACAGCCAAAACAAGGAGAGCAATGAATTTAAAAACAAAAACCAGCCAGAAACTGGCAGAAAATGGAACTGGATGAGAGTCCAACAACCAAGGAGTTACAGACTAAACATTCACACAGACCAGTAGGAGGGGTAGAAGCGGCAAGTAGGGGTGGAGAGGACTCGCAGCAGGAAGGTGGCTGGAGAACTGGGACGGGAGAGGCGGCCCTGGCAGACAGGTGGCTGGTGGACCAGGCAAGGCAGCAGCTCCAGAGCGAGGGGTAGCATATTTGCTAGCAGATCAATGGAGATGAACAACGGTGGAGCGAAATGGACGACGCAAGCCAGGGCTCCAGCGCAGCTAAATAAAACCTCAAACCTCTGCTTGGAAACACCTGAGGGGTTTGCAGCAGCACAGAACACTCTCAGCCTCACAGGAGAGTTCCTTGGAGAGACACACAGAGTCCGAGAACGTATACAAAACCACTCCCCTGAGAATCAGCTTCACATGGGACTGTTTGGATTGTGGGTAGTAGGGGAAGTGACTGAAAGCCAGCAGAGAGCTAGGCAAGCAGCATCGTTCCCTGTCACACCCCTCCCCAAAATACGGCTCACAGCACGGCCAGGTGGGCTGCCCTAATGAAACCCTAAGGCTCTGCCCATTACCACATAAGACGCACTCTGAAACAAACAACCAAAAACACATGGCCCAAATGAAAGAAGAGATCAAAGCTCCGACAAAAATGCAGCTAAGTGATGAAGGGTTAGCCAACCTATCAGAGGCACAGTTCCAAATGCTGGTCGTTGTGATGCTCAGAAATTGGCTGAGTATGGTCACAACATAGAGGAACAAGTGCAGCCTAGGAAAAGTGAAATAGAGGAACATGTTCAGGGAACCAACACGGACGGGAAGGAAAGCGGGACTGAGACGAACAGTTTGGAGCAGAAGGAAGAAAAACACATTCAACCAGAACAGAATGAAGAAACAACGATTCAAATCATTGAGGAGAGTCTTAGGAACCTCCAGGGTAATTCTAAGTGGTCCAACATCCAAATCATAGTGGTGGCAGGAGGACAAGAGGAAGAACAAGAAATGGAGACATTCTTTGAAAAGTGAATGAAGGACAACTTCCCCTATCTGGCACAAGAAACAGCCTTCCAGGAAGTCCAGGAAGCCCAGAGAGTCCCAAGGCAGTTGGACCCAAAGAGGATCAACCAAGGCACAGCACAATTACATTGCCCGAGATTAAAGATAAGGAGAGAATCTGAGAAGCTGCAAGAGATAAGGAGACAGTTACCTACAAAGGAATTCCCAAAAGATTGTCAGCTGATTTCTCAACAGAAACATTGGAGGCAAGAAAGGGCTGGGAAGAAGTATCCCAAGTGAAGAAATGCAAGGAACTCCATCCAAGATTGTTCTATCCAGCAAAGCTGTCTTTTCGAACGCTCGGGCAGATAAAGTGCTGCCCAGACAAGTTCAATTTGAAGGAGTTCATCATCTCCAAGCCCTTATTATATGAAAAGATACAGAAAGTTGCCTAAGGAAAAAGAAGGTAAAAAAAAAAAAAATGCGAATAAAATGGCAGCAAAGTCACATCTATCAACAACCTAACCTTAAAAGCAAAAATAAAAACACACTACGCAGACAATTCCAACAGGAACTGAATGGCAGAAATGGAGGTAATATGGAGGGTTATTAGCGGGAGGGGGTGGACCGACAACGGGGGAAAAGGTACAGGGAATAAGAAACATTAATGATAGGAGCAAAATAGACCGGAGGAGGTAAGGGTGGTATAGGAAGAGGAACGGGAATGACATTATTGATACAGGAAAACAAAGGCAGCGATGACACAATACCCCTGGTTATTTTTCTTCTATGACTGTGTTCTGTCTTCCTCACTGGTTTCCACTCTTTCTATTCCTAACTCTAGGCTCTCATCAAAGTCAGGTTTTTCTTTTGTTTTAACTTCAAAACTTAATTTTTATTTTTTAGCCATAAAACACGATTTTCATAAAACCCTTCTACTAGGTTTAATTTTTAATAGATATTGATTTAATTTTATGTTTATTCAGTTATAATTGACTGCATTTCCTCCCCATCCCTGCACCTCACCCTAGCCAGTCCCACCTCCCCCAGACACCTCAAAACTCCCCTTTGATTTTCTCCTTGTGCATTTTAGAGTAGTAGATCCTGTAGACCACTCTCCCCTCTATCCCCTCCCTCTTCCCCTCTGACTATTGTACCATTGTTCTTAAAGTCGTATGTGTCTGTTTCTATTTTGTTTCCCTTTTTCCTCAGTTCATTATGTTGTCCTTAAAGGTGGGATCATTTGGTATATCTCCCTCACAGCCTGGCGCATTTCACTTAACCTAATGCTGTCCAGTTCCATCCATACCATTGCAAAGTGTATCAGCTCCTTCTTTCTCTCTTCGGTGCAGATTTCCATTGTGTAAATGTACCATAGTTTTTGGATCCACTCATTAGCTGATGGGCACCTAGGTAGCCTCCAGCACTGGGCTATTGTAAATCGTGGTGCTATGGACATTGGGGTGCACAGGTTCTCTGGCATTGGTGTTTCAGTGTTCTAAGGGTACAATCCCAGCAGTGGAATTTCTGGGTCAAACGGCTTTTCCATTTTTAGTTTGCAGAGGAAATTCCATAGAGTTCTCCACAGTGGCCGCACCAGTCTGCATTCGCACCAACAATGTCCTGGTTGTCCCTTTTCTCCTCATCCTCTCCGACATCCGTGTCTTGCTTTGTTTATGTTGGCCACTCCGGCTGTTGTGAGATGGAACCTCATTGTGGTTTAATTTTATAAACGAAGAACACAGTAGAAGGAATCAAAAGCAGGATCGGGGGAGCTGAGGACCGCCTCAACAAATTCACTTTTCTCTATACTTTCTTTCGAGTATTTATCGTTATTGTTCCTTTATTCGTGCAAGGGGTTTTCTATTACTCATCCATGCAGACTAGGATTATTGGGATTGTATTATGCGGTGGAGATTGCTGCTAAAATGCCTTGGAGAAAGACGACAAAGGTAAATTAGGCAGGGTCTCAGGCCTCAGAAAATGTGCAGCCCAGTGTAGCTCCGATGTTTAACGCCTCCTGCGGTCTTCTATTGCATACTATAACGTGTTCATTGGATGTTTCTTAAAGTCATTGGACAATAAGAAGCAGAGTCGTCTTCTATTTAAAAACTAGTTGCAATCCCGTGTCACGCAATTGAATCAGAGCAATTATTATTGTCCCAAGTTCAAGGATCATAAATTCGAAGTCCATCTGCCTTTTCTCCCACTGCCATCTTTACACGTATTACAAGATTTTGATCCATCTTCCCCAAAGTGTCTTTATCCTTCATCTCTTCCCTTGCCATTCTACTGCTAAAACTGCAGTTCCAAAGTAGTAGGAACATGTCAGCGATGGTCTCTACGTGACCCATCTGTCCTTGATTAAAGAATTTTGTATGAGAGACACTGGGGTAGGGTTGAGGGATGGGGAGACATGCAGAAAATTGTAAGTGAATTTTTTTTTTTTTTCAGAGAGACCCTGAACTAAAACCCAACAGCCAGAAGCAAGAGGGAGTTGCGGGGAGATAATGAGGGTGGGGAAGGGGGCAGGGGTATCAGGAACATGTATACGGAGATGTGGACAGAGCCAAAAGTGATGGGAAGATGGAGGATCGAACATGGGGATGGGTCTGGAGGGAGGCAGTGGGGACTCACCGGAGTTAGAGGTGGTTTTGTGGGAGGTAGTATGGTCAAAGAGAAATGAAAAGTCTTTGCATTGAATAATGTTTTCCTATATGAATATTTGAAAACATCCTCTGTTCTTATCTGTACCTGAAGCCTAACATTTAACTTGTTAATGTGCATGTCCCTGTTCATATTTTGTTTCCTTTTTTCCTCTGTTGATGATGCTGTACTTAAAGGTGAGATCATTTGGTATTTCTCCGTCACAGCCTGGCACATTTCACTTAGCATGATGGTGTCCACTTCCATCCATAGCATTGCATGGTTGTCTCTAAAAGACTCCCACCACATCATCCCTATGAGGAGCCTTGGGAACTATGTCGTCTAACAACCTACTTTCACAGATAACAGGTCTTGGAAGTTAATTGATTGGTGTGTGCTCTGTTACTATGAGCACGATTGTCTCAGTTACATCTAACTGCTTTGTATGTCCATAGAGTCCTTGCAGTTTGGCTTCCTTTGCTAACTATTTAAGATGTGTGAGTATGTACGCTCATGTATGCTTGTGTATTCCTTTGGTTTGGGGTTTACATTTCAATGAAAATTAATTGCTGATTCTTACCTGATGAATTCATTGGTTCTGAATCAGGTTTATGCTTTAGACCACACTTACCATTTTGTTCATCCTAAGATCTTTTCTCTGAATTAAACCTCGTAGTATAAGACAGACTTCTCGAACTTCTCCTTAGTACCCCCAGCCTATTACTGTGGTTTGGAAAGTGTTTCACTTACTGAAACAGGACCCTGGATTGTAAGAAGCGTTGCTAGTATAGTCAGCGTTTTCTCAAGGCTTGGAAAGTGAAATGTTATGCTTCTGTAGATTATAAAGTTGAAATGTATATTTCCTAGGCTTTGGCCCTTTACACATTCCTTCTATGAATATTCAAGAGTCTCTCCATGTATCTACAAGTTGACGTAACAAGGAAGTGCTTACCCTTCAACGACCTCCCACGTTTGAAGCACTCTAGGAAGCAAGTCATTAGGTCTTATGTATTTATATACATGAAGAATATTCAAATGATCTTTGACTAGGGCTTCCCAGAGAGTACCAACCCAGTATGTGTTATATATCACATTATAAGGAGCTGGCACCAATACTTATAAATTGTAGAAGAAATACAACGGTCCTATATAAATTTTGTCTTTTTCATGTGACTGTCTTGACGTGATAACTTTGCATGTTTTTTGACATATATTTTTCGTCTCTGTCATGAATGAGTATTGTGCATACGCTGTATTTCTTCCCTGAAAAAAAGCGCTCTACTGTTCATTTTTTCTGGAGCATGAACTGCTATCTAGGGATATTTCTCTGGCCTTCTCTGAATTCTTTTTTCCCTGTAGTAACGCATACGATAGGATCAGGAAATGTCAAAAGGAAGAACAATGCCATTTTCCACCAATGTTTATGGAAAGATGTGAAAACTGTGAGCAGGGTTAATGACGGTCTTTCTTAATGAATGGAAAAAATCTAGAGTAATGATTTTAAAAATATTGGTCTTTAATATTTATGGGCTGTTGTTTAATTCATCAAAAATATTTCACACTTTACTTTTGGAGTCCCTGATTCTCCCATTTCCATTAAGTACGTGAAGTTTCTCTACACAAAACCACCTACACCTGGAAAAATACCCTACTTCATTTGGTTTCAAAGGGTCCCATGAAAAATGTAGGTTAATGTCAAGACTACTTCACCGTACAGGATGCCTACTGTGTCTACATATATTTGCTTCTCATCGTTAATGGAAGGAGTGAATTAATTTTTTCTTCCCTAGAGTGTACAATTTATTTCGTCCAATGATTTATTAATCCTAGAAGTTGGTTCTATGGGGTTGACACCTATGGTTCATGATTCCTTATGGATATGTTACAGCTTGCCATTAGAGCGGAGAGCAGCTTTACCACTTGTCATTATTTTTTTGCTCACTTTGTGGTATGAGAGACAGTTTTTATCCTTTCTGATATTTACCAAAGTCCATATTTTCAAGTTTCCGATAATCAATACATCTATTGTCATTACAGAGAACATGCTTGGGACTGTTATTGTTGCAAAATGCACTTTGAATTGGGTATTCTCTGCTTAGAGTACTCTTCATTTTCTCCGGTTTTTAGAGGTAACCGCATGCCCTTTTACAATTTCATGAAGCAGAAGTAATTAAGGCCAAACTGACGGAATTTTAAATATGTCCAATTCATCTAGCAGGAAAGAACCACCAAAGGTAGTCGAAGCTATGTCTTCCATTTTAAGTAATGACGTGAGTGTGTCTAAAAAAATACAAGAAGGGGGGAGTTGTTAATAGTCAGAAGATAGTTGTAAACATCCTTCATTACATCCCAAGTACAGAGGAAACCAGCAGTTCCAGAAAGGAAGAAAAATATCTACAGACTAGTTTTATGGAAGGGCATTTGAACTAAACCAAGAAAGGACTGCAGGGTGGAGACAAGGTGACGCGCTTACCCTTACAGAGCAAAATACTGTCACGCAAAGGGAAAAGTTAAGCTAGTATGCAGAAGCTAGATGCGTGATACTATTCTGGATTTAACGTAGCATGCGAAGGCCATGGTTCACATCATTTTTCCAAGTGTGAAAGCGACACAGACAGACTCTTACCTCACAGACACTAAATGCTTTCCCCTGACACGGTTTGTTCACTGGTGTCTTAACCTTCCTGGGACATCTGAAGGTTTCCTTGTCATATTCAGCCACGGATCTCGCAGTAGAATGTGCGCCACACATCGCAAGGCTCCTAAACTCTCTCAGGCTCTGTACCTGTGCTGCATTTTAATGCGATCTCGTGCTACATTCTGCATCACTAAATCTGCCACACCAACTAAGTTGTATTCTCTTTCGCCGTGCCTTAGCATGACTGCCTTCTAAATATGAACTTGGAGTGAACATGACTTCACCTTGACATCATGCTTTCTTTCCTTCAAATAATTTCAGTGCTTACCCAGTTTCAATTAACGGCATAACATCTGTTAAGGTCGTATTCTTCATCAAGGACATTTTTTAAGTCGGTGAAACATATGTTTTACATATATTGTGTTATGCACACACATTTCCCTACTCTGGCTTGACAGTAGATTGGGAGAGGAAGAATTAAAGGATATAAGAACTAATTCTAACAAGGGAAATCATTGTTACTTGCCCCTTCAATATTCACCATCACCACTTCCCTTCTTTATTGCTGTCAGAAGGCATGTTTTTCGTGGGGAAAGCACTTTAAAAGTCTTCAGCACCGAGTTGCATTTTATCTATCCCAATCAGGGCCAAGTGTTTCTCACTTTCATGGTCTGCATTATAGATGTGAGGGGCCATGTGATCCCGGTCTGCAACTCAGGGCACAGAACCCAGTCTGCCAGGGTCACCTTTGGAAAAACTGTTTCTTTATCCGTTAAAAAGGAAAGCCAAGGTGCCACCACTTTCTTGACTCCCATTCGACAGCATGGAATGCTGATGCTGTATGTGGGTTAGAACAGCCATCTTGAGACCTGTAGGGAAGCCAAGGGACCACAACCAGTACAGTTAAGCCACGTGAGAAGTGTCAACAGCAGCTTTGTAGTTGCTTCCCCTTATTGTCGGCCAAAAAGGAAAACTATGCCACCTACTGAAGCATTAATTGTCTGCATCAGTTTGCTTATTACTCCCACAAAAGGGATTGAAAATGGAGCCATGCAGCATGTTTTGTAAACAAAACACTTTAGTTAGGTTTCGTCTCAAGAAGAAGCAAAGCATAAATCTCATGGATTAAAGCAAACACATATCTCTCACTTCTGAGTCTTCAGTTTAAGTATGATTTTTGTCGAGTCTCCTCATCTTGTCTTGGCTTGAATTTTGGTGGAAGGTAGAACTTTGGATTGAATGAGGTGTTTCCTCTGAGGGAAGGCAAGAATGAATGTGTATCCATTCAATAGAACATTTCTTGTGTAGGCAGCTGTCCCAAGTTAATGAGGAGTGACCGTAATTAGCGTTTCTTGGACGTTTACACATCACGTCCTCCTCTTGCCATTGATTGAGAACGTCACATAGCCAAGGTCAACATCATAGCAGCGAAATACGTTCTCGCAGCGGTAAGGGGTAAAGTGGACAGGGAGCATTTTCTCTGAATAAAATTTACAACACATAATGTTAACTCTGGGATTATGGTGTTGCATAATTGGTTATATTCACTTTTATCGCTACTAAATTCAATATTATTACATGAAAAGATATTTATCTCACTATTTGTTTTGAAGGATTTCAGTTACTGGTCTTTAGAGAGAGGAAGTGAGGGAGAGAAACACCAAGGCATGGTGGCCTCTCAGGCGCCCCCTAGTGAGGACACAGCCCACAACCCAGCCATGTGCCTTGACTAGGAATTGAACACCTAACCCTTTGCAAAATGCATTTCCTTCCTGGAAATGGTCATGCTTTCTGTCGCATCAGGCCTTTCACATCTGCTTATTCCCCTGGCTCCGTTATGATCTGCCATTATTCCTACCCGCCCTTTTCCCATCTGAAAGCCTGCTTACCCTCCGCCCCCCATGAACTGACAGTGCTCATGCCTGACTCAGCTCAGATAGAAGTCCCTCTGAAGAGTCACCTTTCATCCTTGTCTTTCCAGTAGCCCGGGATCCACAAATATGTTTTTATTGCTGTATATATAGAGTGCGATGTTAACGATGTAAATACATGTCAATGTATTTCCCTCTTCCTGTATCAGACCACGAATGCCTTTGACTCAGAGATCATATCGTATTTATGTTTACACCTAACATAGAACACACAACCTTGATCAGTAAATTAGTGGTGATCACTACAGGAATTAAATGCATCTAAATCTCACTCTCCCGCGAGTGCTGGGACCAAGAGTAAAAATCCTTGAGCCCTCCACCATTTCTCCACACGTTATATAGGTTCCAAGAAATTCAGCCAATGACATTGGGTTGAAAGAAATGTCCCAAACAGTTCGATGAAACTCGCAGTGTTGCAGAAGAGCAGCCATGGCTCCACAGGGGGTATCTAAGGAGATTAATGGTGGGCATAGAAGCTTCTGGTCATTTTGAACATCTACTGGTGGAGCTAAGCTACTCTTCCCTGCCCCTGGCATTTCACACTGCAGTCAGCAGCACAGATGGGGAGTAAATATGCTGAGAATCTTGAGGAGAGTGGCCAAAATACGTTGCCCTTCAGTACACTCTGACACTTGTTGTTTTCTCGTGAAATCTCACCACTATGCATTTGTCATGTGTGAGAAACAAGCTCTTGATTCTGACCACAAACTCCTGAAGTATCTCCTAGGAGCTGGCGTTAAGTCCTGCACTTCAACTTGGAAACGCGGTGTGCCCAGGAGAACACCGATCAGCAGGGTGACCAGGAGCGAAAAGACAGCCAAGACTGTAGTGCATTTTCCTGTGTAATCCTCCCTTTGTGGTAAAATATCCCAGGGGCTCCCTTTCTTGATATGCTTCCTTTGTCTTTACAGAGGATTAGAACCATTTGTTTCATACAAGTTCACTATTTACTTGTTTGTTTCTCTGTTTATTTCTTTATTGCATAGACAACTCTAATATGTTGCTACACTATTATTCCTATAAAATTGTTGCTATACTAATACTCCCTGTGATGGAGGCTATCTGTCTCCCCTGGCCACGCGCCCACTGAGTTGCTGATTGGTCAGCTGTCCCTTGTGACGTCACAGTGCATATTCCCTCCTGCCATGGGAACACAGGGTCCCTTGGGGCCGGCCAGCAGGAACTGTTGGGGCAGGCCTTCAGGAGCGGCTGGTCCTGTGGCAGGAAGGCGGAGTATCCCCGCAGGCAGCGCAGCCTTGGGCTATAGGCTCTGAGCAGCAGACAGCAGTGGAGGACAAGGAGATGGAAGAGCCAGGGGTGGAGGAGCAAGAGGTGCAGGAGGAGGAGGTGCAGGAGCCTAGGATTGAGGAGCCAGGGAACAGCGGCGCACAGGTGAGCAGTAGCCTCTCAGGTCCTGCTGTTCCAAGTGAGTCCCCAACTCTCCCTGCCCCCCGCCCCCACCATACACGCCACAGCCAGGTTCCAACTTCTTACCCGCCGACCTGGGGGGTGGCTGACCCTCCAACCATCTTCCCCAGAAGCCACGCCCGCCCTAACCCATGGTCCCCCTTACCCGTGGTTCCCCCTTGGTCCCTGTCAGGATATCCAGTCCATCCCCGCTGCCTGGGACACGTCCACGGCGCTGAGGCGACTGCACAAGGAACTGGCGAACATCACGATCGATCCCCCGCCCATGTGCTCTGCAGGGCCAGTGGATGACAACATGTTCCAATGGAAGGGGACCATCATGGGACCCCCGGACAGCCCCTATGAGGGAGGGGTGTTCTGCCTAAACATACAATTCCCTCAAAATTACCCCTTCAGGCCTCCGGCGATTTCCTTCACCACCCCGATCTACCACCCCAATATCAACCGAAAGGGATATATCTGTGTCGATATTCTCAGGTCCCAGTGGTCTCCTATAATGACCATATCCAAACTCTTGCTGTCCATCAGCTCCTTGCTATGTGACCCCAACCCCAACCATGCCTTTGTTCCATCCATTGGGAGAATGTACCTAAAGGACAGGAAGGCATATGATACCATGGCGCGAGCTTGGACCAAGAAGTATGCTATGTGAGGGAGGGGCAAATGATAACCCCTCACCTCAATAAAACACCTGGCTGTTGAATGGGCTCTTCTTTGATTGCTTTCTGGGAGGAATCCTTTCCCTTCTCACATCTGCCTATGAGGGTGTGTGGAGGCCTGGTGGGAAGCAGTGTTTGGGGGAAGGGCAAGGTTGGGAGACGGGGTATTTTGAGAGAGGCTAGTAGTAATAAATATTTGACTGAAACACTTCTTTCCTGCTTCAGGATGGGAAAGCAAGAACAAGGGGGTGGTGGGATTAGCAGGCGTCCTTTAGCACGCACAAGGTGGGGGAAACACTGGATGAAGAATAGGAAGATCATTAGGTATCTGGTTCATTCTGAGGTACCTGTGTCTTCAGGGTTTTTGCTTGGACCGACATGGAAGGTAAGCCACAGCCTCTTCTTTCAGGCCCACATTTAACTGTAGAAACATTAAGTGGATGAGGAGATGTCACAAAAGAAAACGAAGTCTTTTCTTCCAAGAATTCTCCACCCCCCCACACTACACTGCCCGCCTTTTTGACCCATCTGCCACCCTCCACAGTCTGGGCTATATCCCCATTCTCAGGTCATGCTTATTGACAATGGAACACTTGTACAGGCTGCCCAAGTGCCCATGAGTAGATGAGTGGATAAAAGCACTGTGGTATGTGCACACAATGGAATAAATAGTACATGGAAATCTGTCCCTTTGTGACAGTGTGGATGGACCTGAAAAACCTTAGGCTCCGTGAAATAAGCCAGTCAGAGGACGACAAATAAATACCATAGGATCTCTGTCATAAGGAGCATCTAATGAACAAACTGAGGTAACAAGGAAAATGGGGAGAGGCTCCTAGAGAGCTGGCAGCCAGCTGTCAGAGGGGGTATGGGGTGCAGGCTAGGAGGGAAACCGGAAGGGAGTAAGAAAAGACCTTCCCTGATAACAGTATGGAGAAGACCAAGGGAAAAGGGGTGGGGCGGTGCAATAGAAGGGCGTGAAGGGGGACAGCGGGTGCTGCCAGAAGCAGACTTGAATGGGGTGGTGAACACACAATACAATATGCAAAGGATGAAGTGTAGACTCCCACGCTGCAAACCTGCATAATTTCACTCACCTGTGTCACCCCCCAGTAAGTGCATTAAAAAATAACAGGATAGGAAAGTTTCTTTTCTTTGTTTAAATCTTTTCTCTATGAAAGAGTGTCCTCAATCCGTTGTCAGTGGAGCACTCCTGCGACTGAGCAGCAGTTTGGGTCCTGCTGCCTTCCTACTAGGCTAAGTGTTAGAGGCAAAGGTTGGGTGGTGAAGGAAAGGGGTTAGGAACACCAGGAAGACAGACGAGAGAGACGCCAATGAAAACCACAATGAGATATAACCTCACAAGGTGAAAATGGCCATCATTGGATACATCTAATTGCCACAAAATGCTGGCAGGGTTTGAAAACAAAGGCAACCATTTTGCCCTGTGGGTGGGAATGCAGAATGGGGACGTCACGGTGGAAAACATGTTTGCATTTCTTCAGGTAATGGAACTGCCTGTTGGTCCATCAATTCCATTGGTGTATTTATACCCTGAGAATCCACAAAGATGCGCCATGCTACAGGTCAACATTATAAATGAGTAAGAACAATTAAGTAATCAGCGCCAAGGAGTGACAGGGTCAGAATTCAAAAGGCAAGAGTGGCTAAACTCAAATACCAGGTGTGCAGGGACTTTGAGCATCCACGTGAGAGAGGATTTAGAGCTATGTGAAAGGGGCAGATCCTGATGACCTGACTGACAGGAGAGATTTTCCAAATTCTGCTTTCATAATATTAGGGTGCTGATTCCTTGCTGAATTGCTCTTTGGTGTCATGAGAAAGAGGTATCTAACAGCCTTTTCAGGACCTTGGGACCCTACAGGCAGTCTGTGTGGTCCCTTTTTGCACTCTATGTCTGAGTGAGGCCATATTTTCATCATTTCCTTCAACCAAAACAATATCTTCCAGTAGTTTGTAGAAAGGAGCAGACATACGAATGCCTCTGTCTTCCTTAAGCTGGCAAATAAAGAGATTTGCAGAAATAGAAAAAAAAAACAAAAACAAAAACCTAAAAACCCAGGACACTACACTCATTAAATGTAGGTATTATTGATATATGCTGTTTACAATTTAATAAGAATCCATGGACATATAAGTAAATCTCTTTCCATGCATTAAATATATGCAAAGATAGATTGGGATAAACTACTGTGGGGGCTGAAAATGTTTAATGCTTTTCCTTCCTCCTTTTAAGTTCTTCAGGCTGGGCTAATAACCAAATTGATAGAGGTGGGCTGATAGGAGAAAATGCAAGTTCAATAGACGTTCATGGGTAATTCACACTAGCATGACACATCCAAGGGAATTCCAAAGACAGTGAGACAACACCGGGTTGCTGGGACATTTTGGACAAAGAAGAAAAGGCAGGGTAACATGGTACTAGATTTTGAGGAATGCGAAAGAGTGATTTACAAGCAGTTGAGGAAGCGCCAAGCACACAGGCCAGGGCCTTAGTTCTGGGTGAATCCGCAACAATGGGACGCAGCAGGTACTCGGCTATGTGGACATGCCTTAAGCGGTCTACTCTTCACACTTAGTTCCATTAGGCTGAGGACATTCAGCAGTTTCTCTGTCTGAGTCTCTAGGGCAGGAAAGGGAGGAAGACCCACGGTTCCGAGAGTGGTTTTTTTCTTGATAAATAGCTTACGATTCCTTTCCCAAAAAGCACTTTCAGGACGGCAGAATTTTCCCTTCACTACAGCTGTTGGAAAGAGAAGGTCCGGACAGAGGCGTCTGAGCAAACATGGTGAGCTTGGTTGGGAGGCATGTTATCAAGGGTGCACAGCGGGGAGCATTCCTTTGGTGTCCCTTTCCTTCCTGCACAGCACTTCAGGCAGACACCACCGGGTGGTCAGAGGTGAACTTTACTTACAAATTTCGGCCTCATAGCTTCAGCCAAGTGGTTTGCAGTGCACATATTTTGGCTAAGACGATCACTAGCTTCCAGTTCCATCCCTGGATTCACGGTAGTGCAGCTGGTTAGCAGGCGTTCCCTTTCCAGGTGCCTTCTGCCAGGACCTCATAGTGTAATCTGTGATGTTCGGTGGTTTCTGTTCTACTACGAGCGAGTCACGTGTGTGGAGGATTTGACTTCCTTACGAATTGCAAATGAACAGATGCAACAACTGATCCATGGGAGGTAAAGTAAATGGTAAAAACACGTGTTACTTTGACAAGGCAGATGTAGAAATAGAACTGAGTCTCACATGTGCATTTGTGTCTGAGAGCTGGGAGTAGAGACCTGGGATGTGCAGAAAAGCTTATGTGGAAAAACCAACTGATTTAAACCCTCATTTTAAAAATTAATTAATTTATTTTATTCAGTTACAATTGTCTGGATTATCTCCTGTTCGCTCCCCCACCCCGGGCAAGTCCCACCTCACTACTCCCCTCTAACCTCCCCTTTAAATTTATCCTTGTGTCCTATATAGTAGCTCCTATAGAGCACTGTCCCCCCTATGGCGTCCCAATGCCCTGTGGCTACTGTTACAATGTTCTTAATTTCAATATCTCTGGTTATATTTTGTTTGCTTTTTCTTTTCTTGATTATGTTCCAGTTCAACGTGAGATCCTCTGCACCCCAATGTTCAGAGCAACACAATTTACAATAACCAAGTACTGGAAGTAACTTAAGTGCCCATCAGTTAATGAGAGGATCCAAAAAGTATGGTACTTTTAGACAATGGAATTTTACGCAGCGGAGAGAAAGAAGGAGCTAATACCCTGTGCAATGGCATGGGTGAAAGTTGTGGGCACTATGCTAAGTGAAATAAGGTAGGTGTTGAGGGAGAAATACTATTTAGCGCCCCTCGCCCGCACCGCTTTTTCTTTTCTTTTTTTTTTTCTTTTTTTTTTTTTTGCGAATTTTATAGGATTAATGCTGACAGCAAAGGGTAAACAATCTCCTGAGTGGAATTAAAGGCTCAATGAAGAGTCAAAGAGTCTGGCTACATGAACTATATGTTGAAGGGTAATGTGTCTAATTATATTTTCCAAATGATCTTAAGTAATCCATGCATTTTGAAAGGATATCTACCATTTGAAATGGACACTAAAGACTGCAAAATAGGCACGTGTGGAATCCAATGAGTTCTATAACCTAACAAAAATGTAGAAACAGGGATGATACACGAAACAGAACGAGGGTTGTCGCAAGGGAAGCGGCTGGGTGAATGGAAGAAGAAGGTGAAGGGATTACTGGAAGGACAGCTGTTCAGGATCCTTGGACACGGATCACAATGGGGGGGTGGCCAGAGGGAAGAGGAGCGGCAGCTGGGTGCAGGAGAGCAAAGGGGGAAGAGGGGTGAACAACTGTATTAGCAGAAACAACCCCCAAAATGTACATTAAAAACTAGTCCCTTCAAAACAACTTGGCCAATAATTGGCAGTGTTCCCTTCCCTCCTCACTAAACCCACCACAGAACTCTACCCACAGGAAGAACACATTGTGTCCTGGCTCCGGTTCCTGTGCCATGCTCTGAAATATTCCGAGAAGGTATTTCCGGGACATTGTCCACACAGTTCCTGGATCTCCACTGAGAATTTGGCTTATTCAGGTAACTGGGCCACAGTCACTGGCAAAATGGGTCAGTTCACTGAGTTCCTTGTGGAGGCCAGGTAATGGAATCAAAGTACCTTGGAAGAAAGTGTAGCACTTCTGCTCTGAGTGAATGAGATTCCGATGTAAATACACATCATCCATGGCGATGAGAGAGGCAATTGTGAGAAGCAACTATGACTGCTGGGAACTATGCTGTGACTCCAAGGGGAGAAACAGCGTTAACACTCCATTTATCAAAATTTCAGTGTACTTGATGGTTTCATGAATGGTAATAATATTGCAAAAGAAAGGATAGATCAGGTCCTTGGAGTCTTATCCATTGATTGAGAGTATAATTCAAATCGTATCTACCAGGTAACCCACTTTAGAATCTAAGCACATGCTTTCTATGAGAGAACTAAGGGAATGATATATACACACGTACATAATTCTTTGTATACGTCTACACATGCATTCTTTCAGAAAGAAATTAACATTATTTTGAAAAAGAATTGTATGTATCATGTGCATAGAAAACATGGAGAAAAACATTTTTTACACTCACCTCCTGACTGGAAATATTTCTCATCGAATGGAAATGTGTGTTTTTCAAGGGAGGGAACAAGAGGAAATGAGGAAACAACACTGGAAAAAAGTTTGTTCCTCTGCAGCCATATTTAATGTTTCCATTCGTTATTATATATGAAATAATAGAGAATGCTTGAATATCACTTGCAAACTGAGAACTGACTTTCTTTTAACTTTCAAACTGAAAGACATTCGGTGAAATATAAACTTACCATGAGGAGAAATATCTGGGGATAGGAGAAGAAATATATTTGTATGCAGTTTTCCTTTCTCACACGTGACAAAACAGACAGACGTGACATTTTGTTCGGTCCTGGGATTCAGCAAAAGGCAAATACCCATTAGGTCTGATTCTATATTTCACCAATTGCGTGGATATACAAGACATTATCGTCGCAATATTGATTCCAGTATGGCAGTGGTAAATGTTACGTGTGTCATCCCGAGCTGTGCTGAGTCAGTCCATGTTAGATTTACTCCGAGGAAACGTCATTGCTAGAAAATGTACATTTTCCCTTTCCACAGACAAGTGCTTGACAAGAAATAGTCTGGCTAGTACGACAGCAGCAAGTGAATGACTGGGTCTTTCGTCCTGAGCAGCTATGAAGACGAACCTATTGTTCACTTGATGTACACAGCATCACAGCACCTCTTCAATAGGCATATTTCATGTGGGAACATGGAGATAAGGTCTCAATCGAAGGATTTTGTAAAAATAAAACTCTTGTTAAACGCCTGAGCCCTTGTTTTGGGTATGATAATTGAATGTCATCTCTGTTCTTGATTTTGTCAGAAAAGGACAGGCTACCCTTTACATTCTTGACATCTTTTCAGGATTAGGAAGTAAGCCTCCAATTCTGCTCTTCTCATCACTGTGCTTGCACCTGGTATGGCCATTCTTGTCTTCACCCATTGTTTTCCTTCTTGGAAACAGCCTCTGGAGGCTACTCTCATTGTCACTTCCGTCTTAGAGCAGACAGGAGACTAGGCAGGGAATGTCTTAAAATGGGATAGTACAGGGAACCGAATGAAGGCTCCTGTCTTCCATATTACGAAACCACTTAGCTAGGGTGACTTAACACACAGAAACCTAAGGAAGATTCAATAGAATAATAAACTTCTCCTTTATTACTCCCTCCAGTCATATTAACAATATTACACATCACATTTTTCTAACCGTTTGGCGTTTGTTAGAGACAGAAACATCAATCTGAGAGTGAAGCATCAATCATTGCCTCTCATTCACAGCCCACGTGGGGACCGAACCTGCATCCAGGGCACGTGCCCTATGGCAATCAAACCAGCACCTTCTCACTGTGTAGGGTGACACAAAACCGATGTAGCCACACCTGGGAGGGCTAAATATCCCTTACCTCTACGCTATGGTGAAGAAAAGTAGGGCTTTGGAGTCACCCGGGACTGCCTTCATCACAGTCTCCTGATGCAGCTTTGAATAATTTTGTACCTCTTTGAGCCTCAAGTTTCTGACTGGCAAAATAAAATAAATTATACTTCGTCCAAGAAATGGTTTTGAAGTCTCAGTGATAAAATGTTATTTGGAAACAGTAACTATCCACCAAATAATTCTAGGCTTTATGGAAATAGTAATAAATATTTCCTCCCTCAACAAATTGCAGTACCATTGGAAAGACACTAGAGTCAACTCTGGCGAAGACACAGGCATACGTAGATGCCCTTTCCCTCCTCACACAGCCAAAATAAGGAGAGCAATGAATTTAAAAACAAAAACCAGCCAGAAACTGGCAGAAAATGGAACTGGATGAGAGTCCAACAACCAAGGAGTTACAGACTAAACATTCACACAGACCAGTAGGTGGGGTAGAAGTGGCAATTAGTGTGGAGAGGACTCGCAGCAGGAAGGTGGCTGGAGAACTGGGACGGGAGAGGCAGCCCTGGCAGACAGGTGGCTGGTGGACCAGGCAAGGCAGCAGCTCCAGAGCGAGGGGTAGCATATTTGCTAGCAGATCAATGGAGATGAACAACGGTGGAGCGAAATGGACGACGCAAGCCAGGGCTCCAGCGCAGCTAAATAAAACCTCAAACCTCTGCTTGGAAACACCTGAGGGGTTTGCAGCAGCACAGAACACTCTCAGGCTCACAGGAGAGTTCCTTGGAGAGACACACAGAGTCCGAGAACGTATACAAAACCACTCCCCTGAGAATCAGCTTCACATGGGACTGTTTGGATTGTGGGTAGTAGGGGAAGTGACTGAAAGCCAGCAGAGAGCTAGGCAAGCAGCATCGTTCCCTGTCACACCCCTCCCCAAAATACGGCTCACAGCACGGCCAGGTCGGCTGCCCTAATGAAACCCTAAGGCTCTGCCCATTACCACATAAGAGGCACTCTGAAACAAACAACCAAAAACACATGGCCCAAATGAAAGAAGAGATCAAAGCTCCGACAAAAATGCAGCTAAGTGATGAAGGGTTAGCCAACCTATCAGAGGCGCAGTTCCAAATGCTGGTCGTTGTGATGCTCAGCAATTGGCTGAGTATGGTCACAACATAGAGGAACAAGTGCAGCCTAGGAAATGTGAAATAGAGGAACATGTTCAGGGAACCAACACGGACTGGAAGGAAAATGGGACTGAGACGAACAGTTTGGAGCAGAAGGAAGAAAAACACATTCAACCAGAACAGAATGAAGAAACAACGATTCAAATCATTGAGGAGAGTCTTAGGAACCTCCAGGGTAATTCTAAGTGGTCCAAACTCCAAATCATAGTGGTGGCAGGAGGACAAGAGGAAGAACAAGAAATGGAGACATTCTTTGAAAAGTGAATGAAGGACAACTTCCCCTATCTGGCACAAGAAACAGCCTTCCAGGAAGTCCAGGAAGCCCAGAGAGTCCCAAGGCAGTTGGACCCAAAGAGGAACAACCAAGGCACAGCACAATTACATTGCCCGAGATTAAAGATAAGGAGAGAATCTGAGAAGCTGCAAGAGATAAGGAGACAGTTACCTACAAAGGAATTCCCAAAAGATTGTCAGCTGATTTCTCAACAGAAACATTGGAGGCAAGAAAGGGCTGGGAAGAAGTATCCCAAGTGATGAAATGCAAGGAACTCCATCCAAGATTGTTCTATCCAGCAAAGCTGTCTTTTCGAACGCTCGGGCAGATAAAGTGCTGCCCAGACAAGTTCATTTTAAAGGAGTTCATCATCTCCAAGCCCTTATTATATGAAAAGATACAGAAAGTTGCCTAAGGAAAAAGAAGGTAAAAAAAAAAAATGCGAATAAAATGGCAGCAAAGTCACATCTATCAACAACCTAACCTTAAAAGCAAAAATAAAAACACACTACGCAGACAATTCCAACAGGAACTGAATGGCAGAGATGGAGGTAATATGGAGGGTATTAGCGGGAGGGGGTGGACCGACAACGGGGGAAAAGGTACAGGGAATAAGAAACATTAATGATAGGAGCAAAATAGACCGGAGGAGGTAAGGGTGGTATAGGAAGAGGAATGGGAATGACATTATTGATACAGGAAAACAAAGGCAGCGATGACACAATACCCCTGGTTATTTTTCTTCTATGACTGTGTTCTGTCTTCCTCACTGGTTTCCACTCTTTCTATTCCTAACTCTAGGCTCTCATCAAAGTCAGGTTTTTCTTTTGTTTTAACTTCAAAACTTAATTTTTATTTTTTAGCCATAAAACACGATTTTCATAAAACCCTTCTACTAGGTTTAATTTTTAATAGATATTGATTTAATTTTATGTTTATTCAGTTATAATTGACTGCATTTCCTCCCCATCCCTGCACCTCACCCTAGCCAGTCCCACCTCCCCCAGACACCTCAAAACTCCCCTTTGATTTTCTCCTTGTGCATTTTAGAGTAGTAGATCCTGTAGACCACTCTCCCCTCTATCCCCTCCCTCTTCCCCTCTGACTATTGTACCATTGTTCTTAAAGTCCTATGTGTCTGTTTCTATTTTGTTTCCTTTTTTCCTCAGTTGATTATGTTGTCCTTAAAGGTGAGATCATTTGGTATTTCTCCCTCACAGCCTGGCGCATTTCACTTAACCTAATGTTGTCCAGTTCCATCCATACCATTGCAAAGTGTATCAGCTCCTTCTTTCTCTCTTCGGTGCAGATTTCCATTGTGTAAATGTACCATAGTTTTTGGATCCACTCATTAGCTGATGGGCACCTAGGTAGCCTCCAGCACTGGGCTATTGTAAATCGTGGTGCTATGGACATTGGGGTGCACAGGTTCTCTGGCATTGGTGTTTCAGTGTTCTAAGGGTACAATCCCAGCAGTGGAATTTCTGGGTCAAACGGCTTTTCCATTTTTAGTTTGCAGAGGAAATTCCATACAGTTCTCCACAGTGGCCGCACCAGTCTGCATTCGCACCAACAATGTCCTGGTTGTCCCTTTTCTCCTCATCCTCTCCGACATCCGTGTCTTGCTTTGTTTATGTTGGCCACTCCGGCTGTTGTGAGATGGAACCTCATTGTGGTTTAATTTTATAAACGAAGAACACAGTAGAAGGAATCAAAATCAGGATCGGGGGAGCTGAGGACCGCCTCAACAAATTCACTTTTCTCTATACTTTCTTTCGAGTATTTATCGTTATTGTTCCTTTATTCGTGCAAGGGGTTTTCTATTACTCATCCATGCAGACTAGGATTATTGGGATTGTATTATGTGGTGGAGATTTCTGCTAAAATGCCTTGGAGAAAGACGACAAAGGTAAATTAGGCAAGGTCTCAGGCCTCAGAAAAGGTGCAGCCCAGTGTAGCTCCGATGTTTAACGCCTCCTGCGGTCTTCTATTGCATACTATAACGTGTTCATTGGATGTTTCTTAAAGTCATTGGACAATAAGAAGCAGAGTCGTCTTCTATTTAAAAACTAGTTGCAATCCCGTGTCACGCAATTGAATCAGCGCAATAATTATTGTCCCAAGTTCAAGGATCATAAATTCGAAGTCCATCTGCCTTTTCTCCCACTGCCATCTTTACACGTATTACAAGATTTTGATCCATCTTCCCCAAAGTGTCTTTATCCTTCATCTCTTCCCTTGCCATTCTACTGCTAAAACTGCAGTTCCAAAGTAGTAGGAACATGTCAGCGATGGTCTCTACGTGACCCATCTGTCCTTGATTAAAGAATTTTGTATGAGAGACAGTGGGGTAGGGTTGAGGGATGGGGAGACATGCAGAAAATTGTAAGTGAATTTTTTTTTTTCAGAGAGACCCTGAACTAAAACCCAACAGCCAGAAGCAAGAGGGAGTTTCGGGGAGATAATGAGGGTGGGGAAGGGGGCAGGGGTATCAGGAACATGTATACGGAGATGTGGACAGAGCCAAAAGTGATGGGAAGATGGAGGATCGAACATGGGGATGGGTCTGGAGGGAGGCAGTGGGGACTCACCGGAGTTAGAGGTGGTTTTGTGGGAGGTAGTATGGTCAAAGAGAAATGAAAAGTCTTTGCATTGAATAATGTTTTCCTATATGAATATTTGAAAAAATCCTCTGTTCTTATCTGTACCTGAAGCCTAACATTTAACTTGTTAATGTGCATGTCCCTGTTCATATTTTGTTTCCTTTTTTCCTCAGTTTATGATGTTGTACTTAAAGGTGAGATCATTTGGTATTTCTCCGTCACAGCCTGGCACATTTCACTTAGCATGATGGTGTCCACTTCCATCCATAGCATTGCATGGTTGTCTCTAAAAGACTCCCACCACATCATCCCTATGAGGAGCCTTGGGAACTATGTCGTCTAACAACCTACTTTCACAGATAACAGGTCTTGGAAGTTAATTGATTGGTGTGTGCTCTGTTACTATGAGCACGATTGTCTCAGGTACATCTAACTGCTTTGTATGTCCATAGAGTCCTTGCAGTTTGGCTTCCTTTGCAAACTATTTAAGATGTGTGAGTATGTACGCTCATGTATGCTTGTGTATTCCTTTGGTTTGGGGTTTGCATTTCAATGAAAATTAATTGCTGATTCTTACCTGATGAATTCATTGGTTCTCAATCAGGTTTATGCTTTAGAACACACTTACCATTTTGTTCATCCTAAGATCTTTTCTCTGAGTTAAACCTCGTAGTATAAGACAGACTTCTCGAACTTCTCCTTAGTACCCCCAGCCTATTACTGTGGTTTGGAAAGTGTTTCACTTACTGAAACAGGACCCTGGATTGTAAGAAGCGTTGCTAGTATAGTCAGCGTTTTCTCAAGGCTTGGAAAGTGAAATGTTATGCTTCTGTAGATTATAAAGTTGAAATGTATATTTCCTAGGCTTTGGCCCTTTACACATTCCTTCTATGAATATTCAAGAGTCTCTCCATGTATCTACAAGTTGACGTAACAAGGAGGTGCTTACCCTTCAACGACCTCCCACGTTTGAAGCACTCTAGGAAGCAAGTCATTAGGTCTTATGTATTTATATACATGAAGAATATTCAAATGATCTTTGACTAGGGCTTCCCAGAGAGTACCAACCCAGTATGTGTTATATATCACATTATAAGGAGCTGGCTCCAATAATTATAAATTGTAGAAGAAATACAACGGTCCTATATAAATTTTGTCTTTTTCATGTGACTGTCTTGACGTGATAACTTTGCATGTTTTTTGACATATATTTTTCCCCTCTGTCATGAATGAGTATTGTGCATACGCTGTATTTCTTCCCTGAAAAAAAGCGCTCTACTGTTCATTTTTTCTGGAGTATGAACTGCTATCTAGGGATATTTCTCTGGCCTTCTCTGAATACTTTTTTCCCCGTAGTAACGCATACGATAGGATCAGGAAATGTCAAAAGGAAGAACAATGCCACTTTCCACCAATGTTTATGGAAAGATGTGAAAACTGTGAGCAGGGTTAATGACGGTCTTTCTTACTGAATGGAAAAAATCTAGAGTAATGATTTTAAAAATATTGGTCTTTAATATTTATGGGCTGTTGTTTAATTCATCAAAAATATTTCACAGTTTACTTTTGGAGTCCCTGATTCTCCCATTTCCTTTAAGTATGTGAAGTTTCTCTACACAAAACCACCTACACCTGGAAAAATACCCTACTTCATTTGGTTTCAAAGGGTCCCATGAAAAATGTAGGTTAATGTCAAGACTACTTCACCATACAGGATGCCTACTGTGTCTACATATATTTGCTTCTCATCGTTAATGGAAGGAGTGAATTAATTTTTTCTTCCCTAGAGTGTACAATTTATTTTGTCCAATGATTTATTAATCCTAGAAGTTGGTTCTATGGGGTTGACACCTATGGTTCATGATTCCTTATGGATATGTTACAGCTTGACCTTAGAGCGGAGAGCAGCTTTACCACTTGTCATTATTTTTTTGCTCACTTTGTGGTATGAGAGACAGTTTTTATCCTTTCTGATATTTACCAAAGTCCATATTTTCAAGTTTCCGATAATCAATACATCTATTGTCATTACAGAGAACATGCTTGGGACTGTTATTGTTGCAAAATGCACTTTGAATTGGGTATTCTCTGCTTAGAGTACTCTTCATTTTCTCCGGTTTTTAGAGGTAACCGCATGCCCTTTTACAATTTCATGAAGCAGAAGTAATTAAGGCCAAACTGACGGAATTTTAAATATGTCCAATTCATCTAGCAGGAAAGAACCAGCAAAGGTAGTCGAAGCTATGTCTTCCATTTTAAGTAATGACGTGAGTGTGTCTAAAAAAATACAAGAAGGGGGGAGTTGTTAAAAGTCAGAAGATAGTTGTAAACATCCTTCATTACATCCCAAGTACAGAGGAAACCAGCAGTTCCAGAAAGGAAGAAAAATATCTACAGACTAGTTTTATGGAAGGACATTTGAACTAAACCAAGAAAGGACTGCAGGGTGGAGACAAGGTGACGCGCTTACCCTTACAGAGCAAAATACTGTCACGCAAAGGAAAAAGTTATGCTAGTATGCAGAAGCTAGATGCGTGATACTATTCTGGATTTAACGCAGCATGCGAAGGCCATGGTTCACATCATTTTTCCAAGTGTGAAAGCGACACAGACAGACTCTTACCTCACAGACACTAAATGCTTTCCCCTGACAAGGTTTGTTCACTGGTGTCTTAACCTTCCTGAGACATCTGAAGGTTTCCTTGTCATATTCAGCCACGGATCTCGCAGTAGAATGTGCGCCACACATCGCAAGGCTCCTAAACTCTCTCAGGCTCTGTACCTGTGCTGCATTTTAATGCGATCTCGTGCTACATTCTGCATCACTAAATCTGCCACACCAACCAAGTTGTATTCTCTTTCTCCGTGCCTTAGCATGACTGCCTTCTAAATATGAACTTGGAGTGAACATGACTTCACCTTGACATCATGCTTTCTTTCCTTCAAATAATTTCAGTGCTTACCCAGTTTCAATTAACGGCATAACATCTGTTAAGGTCGTATTCTTCATCAAGGACATTTTTTAAGTCGGTGAAACATATGTTTTACATATATTGTGTTATGCACACACATTTCCCTACTCTGGCTTGACAGTAGATTGGGAGAGGAAGAATTAAAGGATGTAAGAACTAATTCTAACAAGGGAAATCATTGTTACTTGCCCCTTCAATATTCACCATCACCACTTCCCTTCTTTATTGCTGTCAGAAGGCATGTTTTTCGTGGGGAAAGCACTTTAAAAGTCTTCAGCACCGAGTTGCATTTTATCTATCCCAATCAGGGCCAAGTGTTTCTCACTTTCATGGTCTGCATTATAGATGTGAGGGGCCATGTGATCCCGGTCTGCAACTCAGGGCACAGAACCCAGTCTGCCAGGGTCACCTTTGGAAAAACTGTTTCTTAATCCGTTAAAAAGGAAAGCCAAGGTGCCACCACTTTCTTGACTCCCATTCGACAGCATGGAATGCTGATGCTGTATGTGGGTTAGAACAGCCATCTTGAGACCTGTAGGGAAGCCAAGGGACCACAACCAGTACAGTTAAGCCACGTGAGAAGTGTCAACAGCAGCTTTGTAGTTGCTTCCCCTTATTGTCAGCCAAAAAGGAAAACTATGCCACCTACTGAAGCATTAATTGTCTGCATCAGTTTGCTTATTACTCCCACAAAAGATATTGAAAATAGAGCCATGCAGCATGTTTTGTAAACAAAACACTTTAGTTAGGTTTCGTCTCAAGAAGAAGCAAAGCATAAATCTCATGGATTAAAACAAACACATATCTCTCCCTTCTGAGTCTTCAGTTTAAGTATGATTTTTGTCGAGTCTCCTCATCTTGTCTTGGCTTGAATTTTGGTGGAAGGTAGAACTTTGGATTGAATGAGGTGTTTCCTCTGAGGGAAGGCAAGAATGAATGTGTATCCATTCAATAGAACATTTTTTGTGTAGGCAGCTGTCCCAAGTTAATGAGGAGTGACCGTGATTAGCGTTTCTTGCACGTTTACACATCACGTCCTCCTCTTGCCATTGATTGAGAACGTCACATAGCCAAGGTCAACATCATAGCAGCGAAATACGTTCTCGCAGCGGTAAGGGGTAAAGTGGAGAGGGAGCATTTTCTCTGAATAAAATTTACAACACATAATGTTAACTCTGGGATTATGGTGTTGCATAATTGGTTATATTCACTTTTATCGCTACTAAATTCAATATTATTACATGAAAAGATATTTATCTCACTATTTGTTTTGAAGGATTTCAGTTACTCGTCTTTAGAGAGAGGAAGTGAGGGAGAGAAACACCAAGGCATGGTGGCCTCTCAGGCGCCCCCTAGTGAGGACACAGCCCACAACCCAGCCATGTGCCTTGACTAGGAATTGAACACCTAACCCTTTGCAAAATGCATTTCCTTCCTGGAAATGGTCATGCTTTCTGTCGCATCAGGCCTTTCACATCTGCTTATTCCCCTGGCTCCGTTATGATCTGCCATTATTCCTACCCGCCCTTTTCCCATCTGAAAGCCTGCTTACCCTCCGCCCCCCATGAACTGACAGTGCTCATGCCTGACTCAGCTCAGATAGAAGTCCCTCTGAAGAGTCACCTTTCATCCTTGTCTTTCCAGTAGCCCGGGATCCACAAATATGTTTTTATTGCTGTATATATAGCGTGCGATGTTAATGATGTAAATACATGTCAATGTATTTCCCTCTTCCTGTATCAGACCACGAATGCCTTTGACTCAGAGATCATATCGTATTTATGTTTACACCTAACATAGAACACACAACCTTGATCAGTAAATTAGTGGTGATCACTACAGGAATTAAATGCATCTAAATCTCACTCTCCCGCGAGTGCTGGGACCAAGAGTAAAAATCCTTGAGCCCTCCACCATTTCTCCACACGTTATATAGGTTCCAAGAAATTCAGCTAATGACATTGGGTTGAAAGAAATGTCCCAAACAGTTCAATGAAACTCGCAGTGTTGCAGAAGTGCAGCCATGGCTCCACAGGGGGTATCTAAGGAGATTAATGGTGGGCACAGAAGCTTCTGGTCATTTTGATCATCTACTGGTGGAGCTAAGCTACTCTTCCCTGCCCCTGGCATTTCACACTGCAGTCAGCAGCACAGATGGGGAGTAAATATGCTGAGAATCTTGAGGAGAGTGGCCAAAATACGTTGCCCTTCAGTACACTCTGACACTTGTTGTTTTCTCGTGAAATCTCACCCCTATGCATTTGTCATGTGTGAGAAACAAGCTCTTGATTCTGACCACAAACTCCTGAAGTATCTCCTAGGAGCTGGCGTTAAGTCCTGCACTTCAACTTGGAAACGCGGTGTGCCCCGGAGAATACCGATCAGCAGGGTGACCAGGAGCGAAAAGACAGCCAAGACTGTAGTGCATTTTCCTGTGTAATCCTCCCTTTGTGGTAAAATATCCCAGGGGCTCCCTTTCTTGATATGCTTCCTTTTTCTTTAAAGAGGATTAGAACCATTTGTTTCATACAAGTTCACTATTTACTTGTTTGTTTCTCTGTTTATTTCTTTATTGCATAGACAACTCTAATATGTTGCTACACTATTATTCCTATAAAATTGTTGCTATACTAATACTCCCTGTGATGGAGGCCATCTGTCTCCCCTGGCCACGCGCCCACTGAGTTTCTGATTGGTCAGCTGTCCCTTGTGACGTCACAGTGCATATTCCCTCCTGCCATGGGAACACAGGGTCCCTTGGGGCCGGCCAGCAGGAACTGTTGGGGCAGGCCTTCAGGAGCGGCTGGTCCTGTGGCAGGAAGGCGGAGTATCCCCGCAGGCAGCGCAGCCTTGGGCTATAGGCTCTGAGCAGCAGACAGCAGTGGAGGACAAGGAGATGGAAGAGCCAGGGGTGGAGGAGCAAGAGGTGCAGGAGGAGGAGGTGCAGGAGCCTAGGATTGAGGAGCCAGGGAACAGCGGCGCACAGGTGAGCAGTAGCCTCTCAGGTCCTGCTGTTCCAAGTGAGTCCCCAACTCTCCCTGCCCCCCGCCCCCACCATACACGCCACAGCCAGGTTCCAACTTCTTACCCGCCGACCTGGGGGGTGGCTGACCCTCCAACCATCTTCCCCAGAAGCCACGCCCTCCCTAACCCATGGTCCCCCTTACCCGTGGTTCCCCCTTGGTCCCTGTCAGGATATCCAGTCCATCCCCGCTGCCTGGGACACGTCCACGGCGCTGAGGCGACTGCACAAGGAACTGGCGAACATCACGATCGATCCCCCGCCCATGTGCTCTGCAGGGCCAGTGGATGACAACATGTTCCAATGGAAGGGGACCATCATGGGACCCCCGGACAGCCCCTATGAGGGAGGGGTGTTCTGCCTAAACATACAATTCCCTCGAAATTACCCCTTCAGGCCTCCGGCGATTTCCTTCACCACCCCGATCTACCACCCCAATATCAACCGAAAGGGATATATCTGTGTCGATATTCTCAGGTCCCAGTGGTCTCCTATAATGACCATATCCAAACTCTTGCTGTCCATCAGCTCCTTGCTATGTGACCCCAACCCCAACCATGCCTTTGTTCCATCCATTGGGAGAATGTACCTAAAGGACAGGAAGGCATATGATACCATGGCGCGAGCTTGGACCAAGAAGTATGCTATGTGAGGGAGGGGCAAATGATAACCCCTCACCTCAATAAAACACCTGGCTGTTGAATGGGCTCTTCTTTGATTGCTTCTGGGAGGAATCCTTTCCCTTCTCACATCTGCCTATGAGGGTGTGTGGAGGCCTGGTGGGAAGCAGTGTTTGGGGGAAGGGCAAGGTTGGGAGACGGGGTATTTTGAGAGAGGCTAGTAGTAATAAATATTTGACTGAAACACTTCTTTCCTGCTTCAGGATGGGAAAGCAAGAACAAGGGGGTGGTGGGATTAGCAGGCGTCCTTTAGCACGCACAAGGTGGGGGAAACACTGGATGAAGAATAGGAAGATCATTAGGTATCTGGTTCATTCTGAGGTACCTGTGTCTTCAGGGTTTTTGCTTGGACCGACATGGAAGGTAAGCCACAGCCTCTTCTTTCAGGCCCACATTTAACTGTAGAAACATTAAGTGGATGAGGAGATGTCACAAAAGAAAACGAAGTCTTTTCTTCCAAGAATTCTCCACCCCCCCACACTACACTGCCCGCCTTTTTGACCCGTCTGCCACCCTCCACAGTCTGGGCTATATCCCCATTCTCAGGTCATGCTTATTGACAATAGAACACTTGTACAGGCTGCCCAACTGCCCACGAGTAGATGAGTGGATAAAAGCACTGTGGTATGTGCACACAATGGAATAAATAGTACATGGAAATCTGTCCCTTTGTGACAGTGTGGATGGACCTGAAAAACCTTAGGCTCCGTGAAATAAGCCAGTCAGAGGACGACAAATAAATACCATAGGATCTCTGTCATAAGGAGCATCTAATGAACAAACTGAAGTAACAAGGAAAATGGGGAGAGGCTCCTAGAGAGCTGGCAGCCAGCTGTCAGAGGGGGTATGGGGTGCAGGCTAGGTGGGAAACCGGAAGGGAGTAAGAAAAGACCTTCCCAGATAACAGTATGGAGAAGACCAAGGGAAAAGGGGTGGGGCGGTGCAATAGAAGGGCGTGAAGGGGGACAGCGGGTGCTGCCAGAAGCAGACTTGAATGGGGTGGTGAACACACAATACAATATGCAAAGGATGAAGTGTAGACTCCCACGCTGCAAACCTGCATAATTTCACTCACCTGTGTCACCCCCCAGTATGTGCAATTAAAAAATAACAGGATAGGAAAGTTTCCTTTCTTTGTGTAAATCTTTTCTCTATGAAAGAGTGTCCTCAATCCGTTGTCAGTGGAGCACTCCTGCGACTGAGCAGCAGTTTGGGTCCTGCTGCCTTCCTGCTAGGCTAAGTGTTAGAGGCAAAGGTTGGGTGGTGAAGGAAAGGGGTTAGGAACACCAGGAAGACAGACGAGAGAGACGCCAATGAAAACCACAATGAGATATAACCTCACAAGGTGAAAATGGCCATCATTGGATACATCTAATCGCCACAAATGCTGGCAGGGTTTGAAAACAAAGGCAACCATTTTGCCCTATGCGTGGGAATGCAGAATGGGGAAGTCACGGTGGAAAACATGTTTGCATTTCTTCAGGTAATGGAACTGCCTGTTGGTCCATCAATTCCATTGGTGTATTTATACCCTGAGAATCCACAAAGATGCGCCATGCTACAGGTCAACATTATAAATGAGTAAGAACAATTAAGTAATCAGCGCCAAGGAGTGAGAGGGTCAGAATTCAAAAGGCAAGAGTGGCTAAACTCAAATACCAGGTGTGCAGGGACTTTGAGCATCCACGTGAGAGAGGATTTAGAGCTATGTGAAAGGGGCAGATCCTGATGACCTGACTGACAGGAGAGATTTTCCAAATTCTGCTTTCATAACATTAGGGTGCTGATTCCTTGCAGGATTGCTCATTGGTGTCATGAGAAAGAGGCATCTAACAGCCTTTTCAGGACCTTGGGACCCTACAGGCAGTCTGTGTGGTCCCTTTTTGCACTCTATGTCTGAGTGAGGCCATCTTTTCATCATTTCCTTCAACCAAAACAATATCTTCCAGTAGTTTGTAGAAAGGAGCAGACATACGAATGCCTCTGTCTTCCTTAAGCTGGCAAATAAAGAGATTTGCAGAAATAGAAAACAAAAACAAAAACAAAAACCGAAAAACCCAGGACACTACACTCATTAAATGTAGGTATTATTAATATATGCTGTTTACAATTTAATAAGAATCCATGGACATATAAGTAAATCTCTTTCCATGCATTAAATATATGCAAAGATAGATTGGGATAAACTACTGTGGGGGCTGAAAATGTTTAATGCTTTTCCTTCCTCCTTTTAAGTTCTTCAGGCTGGGCTAATAACCAAATTGATAGAGGTGGGCTGATAGGAGAAAATGCAAGTTCAATAGAAGTTCATGGGTAATTCACACTAGCATGACACATCCAAGGGAATTCCAAAGACAGTGAGACAACACCGGGTTGCTGGGACATTTTGGACAAAGAAGAAAAGGCAGGGTAACATGGTACTAGATTTTGAGGAATGCGAAAGAGTGATTTACAAGCAGTTGAGGAAGCGCCAAGCACACAGGCCAGGGCCTTAGTTCTGGGTGAATCCGCAACAATGGGACGCAGCAGGTACTCGGCTATGTGGACATGCCTTAAGCGGTCTACTCTTCATACTTAGTTCCATTAGGCTGAGGACATTCAGCAGTTTCTCTGTCTGAGTCTCTAGGGCAGGAAAGGGAGGAAGACCCACGGTTCCGAGAGTGGTTTGTTTCTTGATAAATAGCTTACGATTCCTTTCCCAAAAAGCACTTTCAGGACGGCAGAATTTTCCCTTCACTACAGCTGTTGGAAAGAGAAGGTCCGGACAGAGGCGTCTGAGCAAACATGGTGAGCTTGGTTGGGAGGCATGTTATCAAGGGTGCACAGCGGGGACCATTCCTTTGGTGTCCCTTTCCTTCCTGCACAGCACTTCAGGCAGACACCACCGGGTGGTCAGAGGTGAACTTTACTTACAAATTTCGGCCTCATAGCTTCAGCCAAGTGGTTTGCAGTGCACATATTTTGGCTAAGACGATCACTAGCTTCCAGTTCCATCCCTGGATTCACGGTAGTGCAGCTGGTTTGCAGGCGTTCCCTTTCCAGGTGCCTTCTGCCAGGACCTCATAGTCTAATCTGTGATGTTCGGTGGTTTCTGTTCTACTACGAGCGAGTCACGTGTGTGGAGGATTTGACTTCCTTACGAATTGCAAATGAACAGAAGCTACAACTAATCCACGGGAGGTAAAGTAAATGGTAAAAACACGTGTTACTTTGACAAGGCAGATGTAGAAATAGAACTGAGTCTCACATGGGCATTTGTGTCTGAGAGCTGGGAGTAGAGACCTGGGATGTGCAGAAAAGTTTATGTGGAAAAACCAACTGATTTAAACCCTCATTTTAAAAATTAATTAATTTATTTTATTCAGTTACAATTGTCTGGATTATCTCCTATTCGCTCCCCCACCCCGGGCAAGTCCCACCTCACTACTCCCCTCTAACCTCCCCTTTAAATTTATCCTTGTGTCCTATATAGTAGCTCCTATAGAGTACTGTCCCCCTATGGCGGCCCAATGCCCTGTGGCTACTGTTACAATGTTCTTAATTTCAATATCTCTGGTTATATTTTGTGTGCTTTTTCTTTTCTTGATTATGTTCCAGTTCAACGTGAGATCCTCTGCACCCCAATGTTCAGAGCAACACAATTTACAATAACCAAGTACTGGAAGTAACTTAAGTGCCCATCAGTTAATGAGAGGATCCAAAAAGTATGGTACTTTTAGACAATGGAATTTTACGCAGCGGAGAGAAAGAAGGAGCTAATACCCTGTGCAATGGCATGGGTGAAAGTTGTGGGCACTATGCTAAGTGAAATAAGGCAGGTGTTGAGGGAGAAATACTATTTAGCGCCCCTCGCCCGCACCGCTTTTTCTTTTCTTTTCTTTTCTTTTCTTTTTTTTTTTTTGCGATTTTTATAGGATTAATGCTGACAGCAAAGGGTAACCAATCTCCTGAGTGGAATTAAAGGGTCAATGAAGAGTCAAAGAGTCTGGCTACATGAATTATATGTTGAAGGGTAATGTGTCTAATTATATTTTCCAAATGATCTTAAGTAATCCATGCATTTTGAAAGGATATCTACCATTTGAAATGGACACTAAAGACTGCAAAATAGGCACGTGTGGAATCCAATGAGTTCTATAACCTAACAAAAATGTAGAAACAGGGATGATACACGAAACAGAACGAGGGTTGTCGCAAGGGAAGCGGCTGGGTGAATGGAAGAAGAAGGTGAAGGGATTACTGGAAGGACAGCTGTTCAGGATCCTTGGACACGGATCACAATGGGGGGGTGGCCAGAGGGAAGAGGAGCGGCAGCTGGGTGCAGGAGAACAAAGGGGGAAGAGGGGTGAACAACTGTATTAGCAGAAACAACCCCCAAAATGTACATTAAAAACTAGTCCCTTCAAAACAACTTGGCCAATAATTGGCAGTGTTCCCTTCCCTCCTCACTAAACCCAGCACAGAACTCTACCCACAGGAAGAACACATTGTGTTCTGGCTCCCGTTCCTGTGTCATGCTCTGAAATATTCCGAGAAGGTATTTCCGGGACATTGTCCGCACAGTTCCTGGATCTCCACTGAGAATTTGGCTTATTCAGGTAACTGGGCCACAGTCACTGGCAAAATGGGTCAGTTCACTGAGTTCCTTGTGGAGGCCAGGTAATGGAATCAAAGTACCTTGGAAGAAAGTGTAGCACTTCTGCTCTGAGTGAATGAGATTCCGATGTAAATACACATCATCCATGGCGATGAGAGAGGCAATTGTGAGAAGCAACTATGACTGCTGGGAACTATGCTGTGACTCCAAGGGGAGAAACAGTGTTAACACTCCATTTATCAAAATTTCAGTGTACTTGATGGTTTCATGAATGGTAATAATATTGCAAAAGAAAGGATAGATCAGGTCCTTGGAGTCTTATCCATTGATTGAGAGTATAATTCAAATCGTATCTACCAGGTAATCCACTTTAGAATCTAAGCACATGCTTTCTATGAGAGAACTAAGGGAATGATATATACACACGTACATAATTCTTTCTATACGTCTACACATGCATTCTTTCAGAAAGAAATTAACATTATTTTGAAAAAGAATTGTATGTATCATGTGCATAGAAAACATGGAGAAAAACATTTTTTACACTCACCTCCTGACTGGAAATATTTCTCATCGAATGGAAATGTGTGTTTTTCAAGGGAGGGAACAAGAGGAAATGAGGAAACAACACTGGAAAAAAGTTTGTTCCTCTGCCGCCATATTTAATGTTTCCATTCGTTATTATATATGAAATAATAGAGAATGCTTGAATATCACTTGCAAACTGAGAACTGACTTTCTTTTAACTTTCAAACTGAAAGACATTCGGTGAAATATAAACTTACGATGAGGAGAAATATCTGGGGATAGGAGAAGAAATATATTTGTATGCAGTTTTCCTTTCTCACATGTGACAAAACAGACAGACGTGACATTTGTTCCGTCCTGGGATTCAGCGAAAGGCAAATACCCATTAGGTCTGATTCTATATTTCACCAATTGCGTGGATATCCAAGACATTATCGTCACAATATTGATTCCAGTATGGCAGTGGTAAATGTTACGTGTGTCATCCCGAGCTGTGCTGAGTCAGTCCATGTTAGATTTACTCCGAGGAAACGTCATTGCTAGAAAATGTACATTTTCCCTTTCCACAGACAAGTGCTTGACAAGAAATAGTCTGGCTAGTACGACAGCAGCAAGTGAATGACTGGGTCTTTCGTCCTGAGCAGCTATGAAGACGAACCTATTGTTCACTTGATGTACACAGCATCACAGCACCTCTTCAATAGGCATATTTCATGTGGGAACATGGAGATAAGGCCTCAATCGAAGGATTTTGTAAAAATAAAACACTTGTTAAACGCCTGAGCCCTTGTTTTGGGTATGATAATTGAATGTCATCTCTGTTCTTGATTTTGTCAGAAAAGGACAGGCTACCCTTTACATTCTTGACATCTTTTCAGGATTAGGAAGTAAGCCTCCAATTCTGCTCTTCTCATCACTGTGCTTGCACCTGGTATGACCATTCTTGTCTTCAACCATTGTTTTCCTTCTTGGAAACAGCCTCTGGAGGCTACTCTCATTGTCACTTCCGTCTTAGAGAAGACAGGAGACTAGGCAGGGAATGTCTTAAAATGGGATAGTACAGGGAACCGAATGAAGGCTCCTGTCTTCCATATTACGAAACCACTTAGCTAGGGTGACTTAACACACAGAAACCTAAGGAAGATTCAATAGAATAATAAACTTCTCCTTTATTACTCCCTCCAGTCATATTAACAATATTACACATCACATTTTTTTAACCGTTTGGCGTTTGTTAGAGACAGAAACATCAATCTGAGAGTGAAGCATCAATCATTGCCTCTCATTCACAGCCCACGTGGGGATCGAACCTGCATCCAGGGCACGTGCCCTATGGCAATCAAACCAGCACCTTCTGACTGTGTAGGGTGACACAAAACCGATGTAGCCACACCTGGGAGGGCTAAATATCCCTTACCTCTACGCTATGGTGAAGAAAAGTAGGGCTTTGGAGGCACCCGGGACTGCCTTCATCACAGTGTCGTGATGCAGCTTTCAATAATTTTGTATCTCTTTGAGCCTCAAGTTTCTGATTGGCACAATAAAATAAATTATACTTCGTCCAAGAAATGGCTTTGAAGTCGCAGTGAGAAAATGTTATTTGGAAACAGTAACTATCCACCCAATAATTCTAGGCTTTATGGAAATAGTAATAAATATTTCCTCCGTCAACAAAATGCAGTACCATTGGAAAGACACTAGAGTCAACTGTGGCGAAGACACAGGCATATGTAGATGCCCTTTCCCTCCTCACACAGCCAAAACAAGGAGAGCAATGAATTTAAAAACAAAAACCAGCCAGAAACTGGCAGAAAATGGAACTGGATGAGAGTCCAACAACCAAGGAGTTACAGACTAAACATTCACACAGACCAGTAGGAGGGGTAGAAGCGGCAAGTAGGGGTGGAGAGGACTCGCAGCAGGAAGGTGGCTGGAGAACTGGGAGGGGAGAGGCGGCCCTGGCAGACAGGTGGCTGGTGGACCAGGCAAGGCAGCAGCTCCAGAGCGAGGGGTAGCATATTTGCTAGCAGATCAATGGAGATGAACAACGGTGGAGCGAAATGGACGACGCAAGCCAGCGATCCAGCGCAGCTAAATAAAACCTCAAACCTCTGCTTGGAAACACCTGAGGGGTTTGCAGCAGCACAGAACGCTCTCAGCCTCACAGGAGAGTTCCTTGGAGAGACACACAGAGTCCGAGAACGTATACAAAACCACTCCCCTGAGAATCAGCTTCACATGGGACTGTTTGGATTGTGGGTAGTAGGGGAAGTGACTGAAAGCCAGGAGAGAGCTAGGCAAGCAGCATCGTTCCCTGTCACACCCCTCCCAAAAATACGGCCCACAGCACGGCCAGGTGGGCTGCCCTAATGAAACCCTAAGGCTCTGCCCATTACCACATAAGAGGCACTCTGAAACAAACAACCAAAAACACATGGCCCAAATGAAAGAAGAGATCAAAGCTCCGACAAAAATGCAGCTAAGTGATGAAGGGTTAGCCAACCTACCAGAGGCACAGTTCCAAATGCTGGTCGTTGTGATGCTCAGAAATTGGCTGAGTATGGTCACAACATAGAGGAACAAGTGCAGCCTAGGAAAAGTGAAATAGAGGAACATGTTCAGGGAACCAACACGGACGGGAAGGAAAGCGGGACGGAGACGAACAGTTTGGAGCAGAAGGAAGAAAAACACATTCAACCAGAACAGAATGAAGAAACAACGATTCAAATCATTGAGGAGAGTCTTAGAAACCTCCAGGGTAATTCTAAGTGGTCCAACATCCAAATCATAGTGGTGGCAGGAGGACAAGAGGAAGAACAAGAAATGGAGACATTCTTTGAAAAGTGAATGAAGGACAACTTCCCCTATCTGGCACAAGAAACAGCCTTCTAGGAAGTCCAGGAAGCCCAGAGAGTCCCAAGGCAGTTGGACCCAAAGAGGAACAACCAAGGCACAGCACAATTACATTGCCCCAGATTAAAGATAAGGAGAGAATCTGAGAAGCTGCAAGAGATAAGGAGACAGTTACCTACAAAGGAATTCCCAAAAGATTGTCAGCTGATTTCTCAACAGAAACATTGGAGGCAAGAAAGGGCTGGGAAGAAGTATCCCAAGTGAAGAAATGCAAGGAACTCCATCCAAGATTGTTCTATCCAGCAAAGCTGTCTTTTCGAACGCTCGGGCAGATAAAGTGCTGCCCAGACAAGTTCAATTTAAAGGAGTTCATCATCTCCAAGCCCTTATTATATGAAGAGATACAGAAAGTTGCCTAAGGAAAAGGAAGGTAAAAAAAAAAAAAATGCGAATAAAATGGCAGCAAAGTCACATCTATCAACAACCTAACCTTAAAAGCAAAAATAAAAACACACTACGCAGACAATTCCAACAGGAACTGAATGGCAGAAATGGAGGTAATATGGAGGGTTATTAGCGGTACGGGGTGGACCGACAACGGGGGAAAAGGTACAGGGAATAAGAAACATTAATGATAGGAGCAAAATAGACCGGAGGAGGTAAGGGTGGTATAGGAAGAGGAATGGGAATGACATTATTGATACAGGAAAACAAAGGCAGCGATGACACAATACCCCTGGTTATTTTTCTTCTATGACTGTGTTCTGTCTTCCTCACTGGTTTCCACTCTTTCTATTCCTAACTCTAGGCTCTCATCAAAGTCAGGTTTTTCTTTTGTTTTAACTTCAAAACTTAATTTTTATTTTTTAGCCATAAAACACGATTTTCATAAAACCCTTCTACTAGGTTAAATTTTTAATAGATATTGATTTAATTTTATGTTTATTCAGTTATAATTGACTGCATTTCCTCCCCATCCCTGCACCTCACCCTAGCCAGTCCCACCTCCCCCAGACACCTCAAAACTCCCCTTTGATTTTCTCCTTGTGCATTTTAGAGTAGTAGATCCTGTAGACCACTCTCCCCTCTATCCCCTCCCTCTTCCCCTCTGACTATTGTACCATTGTTCTTAAAGTCCTATGTGTCTGTTTCTATTTTGTTTCCTTTTTTCCTCAGTTGATTTTGTTGTCCTTAAAGGTGAGATCATTTGGTATTTCTCCCTCACAGCCTGGCGCATTTCACTTAACCTAATGCTGTCCAGTTCCATCCATACCATTGCAAAGTGTATCAGCTCCTTCTTTCTCTCTTCGGTGCAGATTTCCATTGTGTAAATGTACCATAGTTTTTGGATCCACTCATTAGCTGATGGGCACCTAGGTAGCCTCCAGCACTGGGCTATTGTGACTCGTGGTGCTATGGACATTGGGGTGCACAGGTTCTCTGGCATTGGTGTTTCAGTGTTCTAAGGGTACAATCCCAGCAGTGGAATTTCTGGGTCAAACGGCTTTTCCATTTTTAGTTTGCAGAGGAAATTCCATACAGTTCTCCACAGTGGCCGCACCAGTCTGCATTCGCACCAACAATGTCCTGGTTGTCCCTTTTCTCCTCATCCTCTCCGACATCCGTGTCTTGCTTTGTTTATGTTGGCCACTCCGGCTGTTGTGAGATGGAACCTCATTGTGGTTTAATTTTATAAACGAAGAACACAGTACAAGGAATCAAAAGCAGGATCGGGGGAGCTGAGGACCGCCTCAACAAATTCACTTTTCTCTATACTTTCTTTCGAGTATTTATCGTTATTGTTCCTTTATTCGTGCAAGGGGTTTTCTATTACTCATCCATGCAGACTAGGATTATTGGGATTGTATTATGCGGTGGAGATTGCTGCTAAAATGCCTTGGAGAAAGACGACAAAGGTAAATTAGGCAGGGTCTCAGGCCTCAGAAAATGTGCAGCCCAGTGTAGCTCCGATGTTTAACGCCTCCTGCGGTCTTCTATTGCATACTATAACGTGTTCATTGGATGTTTCTTAAAGTCATTGGACAATAAGAAGCAGAGTCGTCTTGTATTTAAAAACTAGTTGCAATCCCGTGTCACGCAATTGAATAAGCGCAATTATTATTGTCCCAAGTTCAAGGATCATAAATTCGAAGTCCATCTGCCTTTTCTCCCACTGCCATCTTTACACGTATTACAAGATTTTGATCCATCTTCCCCAAAGTGTCTTTATCCTTCATCTCTTCCCTTGCCATTCTACTGCTAAAACTGCAGTTCCAAAGTAGTAGGAACATGTCAGCGATGGTCTCTACGTGACCCATCTGTCCTTGATTAAAGAATTTTGTATGAGAGACACTGGGGTAGGGTTGAGGGATGGGGAGACATGCAGAAAATTGTAAGTGATTTTTTTTTTTTTCAGAGAGACCCTGAAATAAAACGCAACAGCCAGAAGCAAGAGGGAGTTGCGGGGAGATAATGAGGGTGGGGAAGGGGGCAGGGGTATCAGGAACATGTATACGGAGATGTGGACAGAGCCAAAAGTGATGGGAAGATGGAGGATCGAACATGGGGATGGGTCTGGAGGGAGGCAGTGGGGACTCACCGGAGTTAGAGGTGGTTTTGTGGGAGGTAGTATGGTCAAAGAGAAATGAAAAGTCTTTGCATTGAATAATGTTTTCCTATATGAATATTTGAAAAAATCCTCTGTTCTTATCTGTACCTGAAGCCTAACATTTAACTTGTTAATGTGCATGTCCCTGTTCATATTTTGTTTCCTTTTTTCCTCTGTTGATGATGCTGTACTTAAAGGTGAGATCATTTGGTATTTCTCCGTCACAGCCTGGCACATTTCACTTAGCATGATGGTGTCCACTTCCATCCATAGCATTGCATGGTTGTCTCTAAAAGACTCCCAGCACATCATCCCTATGAGGAGCCTTGGGAACTATGTCGTCTAACAACCTACTTTCACAGATAACAGGTCTTGGAAGTTAATTGATTGGTGTGTGCTCTGTTACTATGAGCACGATTGTCTCAGTTACATCTAACTGCTTTGTATGTCCATAGAGTCCTTGCAGTTTGGCTTCCTTTGCAAACTATTATGATGTGTGAGTATGTACGCTCATGTATGCTTGTGTTTTCCTTTGGTTTGGGGTTTGCATTTCAATGAAAATTAATTGCTGATTCTTACCTGATGAATTCATTGGTTCTGAATCAGGTTTATGCTTTAGACCACACTTACCATTTTGTTCATCCTAAGATCTTTTTTCTGAATTAAACCTCGTAGTATAAGACAGACTTCTCGAACTTCTCCTTAGTACCCCCAGCCTATTACTGTGGTTTGGAAAGTGTTTCACTTACTGAAACAGGACCCTGGATTGTAACAAGCATTGCTAGTATAGTCAGCGTTTTCTCAGGGCTTGGAAAGTGAAATGTTATGCTTCTGTAGATTATAAAGTTGAAATGTATATTTCCTAGGCTTTGGCCCTTTACACATTCCTTCTATGAATATTCAAGAGTCTCTCCATGTATCTACAAGTTGACGTAACAAGGAAGTGCTTACCCTTCAACGACCTCCCACGTTTGAAGCACTCTAGGAAGCAAGTCATTAGGTCTTATGTATTTATATACATGAAGAATATTCAAATGATCTTTGACTAGGGCTTCCCAGAGAGTACCAACCCAGTATGTGTTATATATCACATTATAAGGAGCTGGCACCAATAATTATAAATTGTAGAAGAAATACAACGGTCCTATATAAATTTTGTCTTTTTCATGTGACTGTCTTGACGTGATAACTTTGCATGTTTTTTGACATATATTTTACCCCTCTGTCATGAATGAGTATTGTGCATACGCTGTATTTCTTCCCTGAAAAAAAGCGCTCTACTGTTCATTTTTTCTGGAGTATGAACTGCTATCTAGGGATATTTCCCTGGCCTTCTCTGAATTCTTTTTTCCCCGTAGTAACGCATACGATAGGATCAGGAAATGTCAAAAGGAACAACAATGCCATTTTCCACCAATGTTTATGGAAAGATGTGAAAACTGTGAGCAGGTTTAATGACGGTCTTTCTTACTGAATGGAAAAATCTAGAGTAATGATTTTAAAAATATTGGTCTTTAATATTTATGGGCTGTTGTTTAATTCATCAAAAATATTTCACACTTTACTTTTGGAGTCCCTGATTCTCCCATTTCCATTAAGTACGTGAAGTTTCTCTACACAAAACCACCTACACCTGGAAAAATACCCTACTTCATTTGGTTTCAAAGGATCCCATGAAAAATGTAGGTTAATGTCAAGACTACTTCACCATACAGGATGCCTACTGTGTCTACATATATTTGCTTCTCATCGTTAATGGAAGGAGTGAATTAATTTTTTCTTCCCTAGATTGTACAATTTATTTCGTCCAATGATTTATTAATCCTAGAAGTTGGTTCTATGGGGTTGACACCTATGGTTCATGATTCCTTATGGATATGTTACAGCTTGACCTTAGAGCGGAGAGCAGCTTTACCACTTGTCATTATTTTTTTACTCACTTTGTGGTATGAGAGACAGTTTTTATCCTTTCTGATATTTACCAAAGTCCATATTTTCAAGTTTCCGATAATCAATACATCTATTGTCATTACAGAGAACATGCTTGGGACTGTTATTGTTGCAAAATGCACTTTGAATTGGGTATTCTCTGCTTAGAGTACTCTTCATTTTCTCCGGTTTTTAGAGGTAACCGCATGCCCTTTTACAATTTCATGAAGCAGAAGTAATTAAGGCCAAACTGACGGAATTTTAAATATGTCCAATTCATCTAGCAGGAAAGAACCACCAAAGGTAGTCGAAGCTATGTCTTCCATTTTAAGTAATGACGTGAGTGTGTCTAAAATAATACAAGAAGGGGGGAGTTGTTAATAGTCAGAAGATAGTTGTAAACATCCTTCATTACATCCCAAGTACAGAGGAAACCAGCAGTTCCAGAAAGGAAGAAAAATATCTACAGACTAGTTTTATGGAAGGGCATTTGAACTAAACCAAGAAAGGACTGCAGGGTGGAGACAAGGTGACGCGCTTACCTTTACAGAGCAAAATACTGTCATGCAAAGGAAAAAGTTAAGCTAGTATGCAGAAGCTAGATGCGTGATACTATTCTGGATTTAACGTAGCATGCGAAGGCCATGGTTCACATCATTTTTCCAAGTGTGAAAGCGACACAGACAGACTCTTACCTCACAGACACTAAATGCTTTCCCCTGACAAGGTTTGTTCACTGGTGTCTTAACCTTCCTGGGACATCTGAAGGTTTCCTTGTCATATTCAGCCACGGATCTCCCAGTAGAATATGCGCCACACATCGCAAGGCTCCTAAACTCTCTCAGGCTCTGTACCTGTGCTGCATTTTAATGCGATCTCGTGCTACATTCTGCATCACTAAATCTGCCACACCAACCAAGTTGTATTCTCTTTCTCCGTGTCTTAGCATGACTGCCTTCTAAATATGAACTTGGAGTGAACATGACTTCACCTTGACATCATGCTTTCTTTCCTTCAAATAATTTCAGTGCTTACCCAGTTTCAATTAACGGCATAACATCTGTTAAGTTCGTATTCTTCATCAAGGACATTTCTTAAGTCGGTGAAACATATGTTTTGCATATATTGTGTTATGCACACACATTTCCCTACTCTGGCTTGACAGTAGATTGGGAGAGGAAGAATTAAAGGATATAAGAACTAATTCTAACAAGGGAAATCATTGTTACTTGCCCCTTCAATATTCACCATCACCACTTCCCTTCTTTATTGCTGTCAGAAGGCATGTTTTTCGTGGGGAAAGCACTTTAAAAGTCTTCAACACCGAGTTGCATTTTATCTATCCCAATCAGGGCCAAGTGCTTCTCACTTTCATGGTGTGCATTATAGATGTGAGGGGCCATGTGATCCCGGTCTGCAACTCAGGGCACAGAACCCAGTCTGCCAGGGTCACCTTTGGAAAAACTGTTTCTTTATCCGTTAAAAAGGAAAGCCAAGGTGCCACCACTTTCTTGACTCCCATTCGACAGCATGGAATGCTGATGCTGTATGTGGGTTAGAACAGCCATCTTGAGACCTGTAGGGAAGCCAAGGGACCACAACCAGTACAGTTAAGCCACGTGAGAAGTGTCAACAGCAGCTTTGTAGTTGCTTCCCCTTATTGTCGGCCAAAAAGGAAAACTATGCCACCTACTGAAGCATTAATTGTCTGCATCAGTTTGCTTATTACTCCCACAAAAGGGATTGAAAATGGAGCCATGCAGCATGTTTTGTAAACAAAACACTTTAGTTAGGTTTCGTCTCAAGAAGAAGCAAAGCATAAATCTCATGGATTAAAGCAAACACATATCTCTCACTTCTGAGTCTTCAGTTTAAGTATGATTTTTGTCGAGTCTCCTCATCTTGTCTTGGCTTGAATTTTGGTGGAAGGTAGAACTTTGGATTGAATGAGGTGTTTCCTCTGAGGGAAGGCAAGAATGAATGTGTATCCATTCAATAGAACATTTTTTGTGTAGGCAGCTGTCCCAAGTTAATGAGGAGTGACCGTAATTAGCGTTTCTTGGACGTTTACACATCACGTCCTCCTCTTGCCATTGATTGAGAACGTCACATAGCCAAGGTCAACATCATAGCAGCGAAATACGTTCTCGCAGCGGTAAGGGGTAAAGTGGAGAGGGAGCATTTTCTCTGAATAAAATTTACAACACATAATGTTAACTCTGGGATTATGGTGTTGCATAATTGGTTATATTCACTTTTATCGCTACTAAATTCAATATTATTACATGAAAAGATATTTATCTCACTATTTGTTTTGAAGGATTTCAGTTACTCGTCTTTAGAGAGAGGAAGTGAGGGAGAGAAACACCAAGGCATGGTGGCCTCTCAGGCGCCCCCTAGTGAGGACACAGCCCACAACCCAGCCATGTGCCTTGACTAGGAATTGAACACCTAACCCTTTGCAAAATGCATTTCCTTCCTGGAAATGGTCATGCTTTCTGTCGCATCAGGCCTTTCACATCTGCTTATCCCCCTGGCTCCGTTATGATCTGCCATTATTCCTACCCGCCCTTTTCCCATCTGAAAGCCTGCTTACCCTCCGCCCCCCATGAACTGACAGTGCTCATGCCTGACTCAGCTCAGATAGAAGTCCCTCTGAAGAGTCACCTTTCATCCTTGTCTTTCCAGTAGCCTGGGATCCACAAATATGTTTTTATTGCTGTATATATAGCGTGTGATGTTAATGATGTAAATACATGTCAATGTATTTCCCTCTTCCTGTATCAGACCACGAATGCCTTTGACTCAGAGATCATATCGTATTTATGTTTACACCTAACACAGAACACACAACCTTGATCAGTAAATTAGTGGTGATCACTACAGGAATTAAATGCATCTAAATCTCACTCTCCCGCGAGTGCTGGGACCAAGAGTAAAAATCCTTGAGCCCTCCACCATTTCTCCACACGTTATATAGGTTCCAAGAAATTCAGCCAATGACATTGGGTTGAAAGAAATGTCCCAAACAGTTCAATGAAACTCGCAGTGTTGCAGAAGAGCAGCCATGGCTCCACAGGGGGTATCTAAGGAGATTAATGGTGGGCATAGAAGCTTCTGGTCATTTTGAACATCTACTGGTGGAGCTAAGCTACTCTTCCCTGCCCCTGGCATTTCACACTGCAGTCAGCAGCACAGATGGGGAGTAGATATGCTGAGAATCTTGAGGAGAGTGGCCAAAATACGTTGCCCTTCAGGACACTCTGACACTTGTTGTTTTCTCGTGAAATCGCACCCCTATGCATTTGTCATGCGTGAGAAACAAGCTCTTGATTCTGACCACAAACTCCTGAAGTATCTCCTAGGAGCTGGCGTTAAGTCCTGCACTTCAACTTGGAAACGCGGTGTGCCCAGGAGAACACCGATCAGCAGGGTGACCAGGAGCGAAAAGACAGCCAAGACTGTAGTGCATTTTCCTGTGTAATCCTCCCTTTGTGGTAAAATATCCCAGGGGCTCCCTTTCTTGATATGCTTCCTTTGTCTTTACAGAGGATTAGAACCATTTGTTTCATACAAGTTCACTATTTACTTGTTTGTTTCTCTGTTTATTTCTTTATTGCATAGACAACTCTAATATGTTGCTACACTATTATTCCTATAAAATTGTTGCTATACTAATACTCCCTGTGATGGAGGCCATCTGTCTCCCCTGGCCACGCGCCCACTGAGTTGCTGATTGGTCAGCTGTCCCTTGTGACGTCACAGTGCATATTCCCTCCTGCCATGGGAACACAGGGTCCCTTGGGGCCGGCCAGCAGGAACTGTTGAGGCAGGCCTTCAGGAGCGGCTGGTCCTGTGGCAGGAAGGCGTAGTATCCCCGCAGGCAGCGCAGCCTTGGGCTATAGGCTCTGAGCAGCAGACAGCAGTGGAGGACAAGGAGATGGAAGAGCCAGCGGTGGAGGAGCAAGACGTGCAGGAGGAGGAGGTGCAGGAGCCTAGGATTGAGGAGCCAGGGAACAGCGGCGCACAGGTGAGCAGTAGCCTCTCAGGTCCTGCTGTTCCAAGTGAGTCCCCAACTCTCCCTGCCCCCGCCCCCACCATACACGGCACAGCCAGGTTCCAACTTCTTACCCGCCGACCTGGGGGGTGGCTGACGCTGCAACCATCTTCCCCAGAAGCCACGCCCGCCCTAACCCATGGTCCCCCTTACCCGTGCTTCCCCCTTGGTCCCTGTCAGGATATCCAGTCCATCCCCGCTGCCTGGGACACGTCCACGGCGCTGAGGCGACTGCACAAGGAACTGGCGAACATCACGATCGATTCCCCGCCCATGTGCTCTGCAGGGCCAGTGGATGACATCATGTTCCAATGGAAGGGGACCATCATGGGACCCCCGGACAGCCCCTATGAGGGAGGGGTGTTCTGCCTAAACATACAATTCCCTCGAAATTACCCCTTCAGGCCTCCGGCGATTTCCTTCACCACCCTGATCTACCACCCCAATATCAACCGAAAGGGATATATCTGTGTCGATATTCTCAGGTCCCAGTGGTCTCCTATAATGACCATATCCAAACTCTTGCTGTCCATCAGCTCCTTGCTATGTGACCCCAACCCCAACCATGCCTTTGTTCCATCCATTGGGAGAATGTACCTAAAGGACAGGAAGGCATATGATACCATGGCGCGAGCTTGGACCAAGAAGTATGCTATGTGAGGGAGGGGCAAATGATAACCCCTCTCCTCAATTAAACACCTGGCTGTTGAATGGGCTCTTCTTTGATTGCTTTCTGGGAGGAATCCTTTCCCTTCTCACATCTGCCTATGAGGGTGTGTGGAGGCCTGGTGGGAAGCAGTGTTTGGGGGAAGGGCAAGGTTGGGAGACGGGGTATTTTGAGAGAGGCTAGTAGTAATAAATATTTGACTGAAACACTTCTTTCCTGCTTCAGGATGGGAAAGCAAGAACAAGGGGCTGGTGGGATTAACAGGCATCCTTTAGCACGCACAAGGTGGGGGAAACACTGGATGAAGAATAGGAAGATCATTAGGTATCTGGTTCATTCTGAGGTACCTGTGTCTTCAGGGTTTTTGCTTGGACCGACATGGAAGGTAAGCCACAGCCTCTTCTTTCAGGCCCACATTTAACTGTAGAAACATTAAGTGGATGAGGAGATGTCACAAAAGAAAACGAAGTCTTTTCTTCCAAGAATTCTCCACCCCCCCACACTACACTGCCCGCCTTTTTGACCCGTCTGCCACCCTCCACAGTCTGGGCTATATCCCCATTCTCAGGTCATGCTTATTGACAGTAGAACACTTGTACAGGCTGCCCATGTGTAGATGAGTGGATAAAAGCACTGTGGTATGTGCACACAATGGAATAAATAGTACATGGAAATCTGTCCCTTTGTGACAGTGTGGATGGACCTGAAAAACCTTAGGCTCCGTGAAATAAGCCAGTCAGAGGACGACAAATAAATACCATAGGATCTCTGTCATAAGGAGCATCTATTGAACAAACTGAAGTAACAAGGAAAATGGGGAGAGGCTCCTAGAGAGCTGGCAGCCAGCTGTCAGAGGGGGTATGGGGTGCAGGCTAGGTGGGAAACCGGAAGGGAGTAAGAAAAGACCTTCCCAGATAACAGTATGGAGAAGACCAAGGGAAAAGGGGTGGGGCGGTGCAATAGAAGGGCGTGAAGGGGGACAGCGGGTGCTGCCAGAAGCAGACTTGAATGGGGTGGTGAACACACAATACAATATGCAAAGGATGAAGTGTAGACTCCCACGCTGCAAACCTGCATAATTTCACTCACCTGTGTCACCCCCCAGTAAGTGCAATTAAAAAATAACAGGATAGGAAAGTTTCCTTTCTTTGTGTAAATCTTTTCTCTATGAAAGAGTGTCCTCAATCCGTTGTCAGTGGAGCACTCCTGCGACTGAGCAGCAGTTTGGGTCCTGCTGCCTGCCTGCTAGGCTAAGTCTTAGAGGCAAAGGTTGGGTGGTGAAGGAAAGGGGTTAGGAACACCAGGAAGACAGACGAGAGAGACGCCAATGAAAACCACAATGAGATATAACCTCACAAGGTGAAAATGGCCATCATTGGATACATCTAATCGCCACAAATGCTGGCAGGGTTTGAAAACAAAGGCAACCATTTTGCCCTGTGCGTGGGAATGCAGAATGGGGAAGTCACGGTGGAAGACATGTTTGCATTTCTTCAGGTAATGGAACTGCCTGTTGGTCCATCAATTCCATTGGTGTATTTATACCCTGAGAATCCACAAAGATGCGCCATGCTACAGGTCAACATTATAAATGAGTAAGAACAATTAAGTAATCAGCGCCAAGGAGTGAGAGGGTCAGAATTCAAAAGGCAAGAGTGGCTAAACTCAAATACCAGGTGTGCAGGGACTTTGAGCATCCACGTGAGAGAGGATTTAGAGCTATGTGAAAGGGGCAGATCCTGATGACCTGACTGACAGGAGAGATTTTCCAAATTCTGCTTTCATAACATTAGGGTGCTGATTCCTTGCAGGATTGCTCATTGGTGTCATGGGAAAGAGGCATCTAACAGCCTTTTCAGGACCTTGGGACCCTACAGGCAGTCTGTGTGGTCCCTTTTTGCACTCTATGTCTGAGTGAGGCCATCTTTTCATCATTTCCTTCTACCAAAACAATATCTTCCAGTAGTTTGTAGAAAGGAGCAGACATACGAATGCCTCTGTCTTCCTTAAGCTGGCAAATAAAGAGATTTGCAGAAATAGAAAAAAAAAAAACAAAAACAAAAGCCGAAAAACCCAGGACACTACACTCATTAAATGTAGGTATTATTAACATATGCTGTTTACAATTTAATAAGAATCCATAGACATATAAGTAAATCTCTTTCCATGCATTATATATATGCGAAGATAGATTGGGATAAACTACTGTGGGGGCTGAAAATGTTTAATGCTTTTCCTTCCTCCTTTTAAGTTCTTCAGGCTGGGCTAATAACCAAATTGATAGAGGTGGGCTGATAGGAGAAAATGCAAGTTCAATAGACGTTCATGGGTAATTCACACTAGCATGACACATCCACGGGAATTCCAAAGACAGTGAGACAACACCGGGTTGCTGGGACATTTTGGACAAAGAAGAAAAGGCAGGGTAACATGGTACTAGATTTTGAGGAATGCGAAAGAGTGATTTACAAGCAGTTGAGGAAGCGCCAAGCACACAGGCCAGGGCCTTAGTTCTGGGTGAATCCGCAACAATGGGACGCAGCAGGTACTCGGCTATGTGGACATGCCTTAAGCGGTCTACTCTTCACACTTAGTTCCATTAGGCTGAGGACATTCAGCAGTCTCTCTGTCTGAGTCTCTAGGGCAGGAAAGGGAGGAAGACCCACGGTTCCGAGAGTGGTTTGTTTCTTGATAAATAGCTTAAGATTCCTTTCCCAAAAAGCACTTTCAGGACGGCAGAATTTTCCCTTCACTACAGCTGTTGGATAGAGAAGGTCCGGACAGAGGCGTCTGAGCAAACATGGTGAGATTGGTTGGGAGGCATGTTATCAAGGGTGCACAGCGGGGAGCATTCCTTTGGTGTCCCTTTCCTTCCTGCACAGCACTTCAGGCAGACACCACCGGGTGATCAGAGGTGAACTTTACTTACAAATTTCGGCCACATAGCTTCAGCCAAGTGGTTTGCAGTGCACATATTTTGGCTAAGACGATCACTAGCTTCCAGTTCCATCCCTGGATTCACGGTATTGCAGCTGGTTTGCAGGCGTTCCCTTTCCAGGTGCCTTCTGCCAGGACCTCATAGTCTAATCTGTGATGTTCGGTGGTTTCTGTTCTACTACGAGCGAGTCACGTGTGTAGAGGATTTGACTTCCTTACGAATTGCAAATGAACAGATGCAACAACTGATCCACGGGAGGTAAAGTAAATGGTAAAAACACGTGTTACTTTGACAAGGCAGATGTAGAAATAGAACTGAGTCTCACATGTGCATTTGTGTCTGAGAGCTGGGAGTAGAGACCTGGGATGTGCAGAAAAGTTTATGTGGAAAAACCAACTGATTTAAACCCTCATTTTAAAAATTAATTAATTTATTTTATTCAGTTACATTTGTCTGGATTATCTCCTGTTCGCTCCCCCACCCCGGGCAAGTCCCACCTCACTACTCCCCTCTAACCTCCCCTTTAAATTTATCCTTGTGTCCTATATAGTAGCTCCTATAGAGCACTGTCCCCCCTATGGCGTCCCAATGCCCTGTGGCTACTGTTACAATGTTCTTAATTTCAATATCTCTGGTTATATTTTGTTTGCTTTTTCTTTTCTTGATTATGTTCCAGTTCAACGTGAGATCCTCTGCACCCCAATGTTCATAGCAACACAATTTACAATAACCAAGTACTGGAAGTAACTTAAGTGCCCATCAGTTAATGAGAGGATCCAAAAAGTATGGTACTTTTAGACAATGGAATTTTACGCAGCGGAGAGAAAGAAGGAGCTAATACCCTGTGCAATGGCATGGGTGAAAGTTGTGGGCACTATGCTAAGGGAAATAAGGTAGGTGTTGAGGGAGAAATACTATTTAGCGCCCCTCGCCCGCACCGCTTTTTCTTTTCTTTTCTTTTTTCTTTTTTTTTTTTTTTGCGAATTTTATAGGATTAATTCTGACAGCAAAGGGTAAACAATCTCCTGAGTGGAATTAAAGGCTCAATGAAGAGTCAAAGAGTCTGGCTACATGAACTATATGTTGAAGGGTAATGTGTCTAATTATATTTTCCAAATGATCTTAAGTAATCCATGCATTTTGAAAGGATATCTACCATTTGAAATGGACACTAAAGACTGCAAAATAGGCACGTGTGGAATCCAATGAGTTCTATAACCTAACAAAAATGTAGAAACAGGGATGATACACGAAACAGAACGAGGGTTGTCGCAAGGGAAGCGGCTGGGTGAATGGAAGAAGAAGGTGAAGGGATTACTGGAAGGACAGCTGTTCAGGATCCTTGGACACGGATCACAATGGGGGGGTGGCCAGAGGGAAGAGGAGCGGCAGCTGGGTGCAGGAGAGCAAAGGGGGAAGAGGGGTGAACAACTGTATTAGCAGAAACAACCCCCAAAATGTACATTAAAAACTAGTCCCTTCAAAACAACTTGGCCAATAATTGGCAGTGTTCCCTTCCCTCCTCACTAAACCCACCACAGAACTCTACCCACAGGAAGAACACATTGTGTCCTGGCTCCGGTTCCTGTGCCATGCTCTGAAATATTCCGAGAAGGTATTTCCGGGACATTGTCCGCACAGTTCCTGGATCTCCACTGAGAATTTGGCTTATTCAGGTAACTGGGCCACAGTCACTGGCAAAATGGGTCAGTTCACTGAGTTCCTTGTGGAGGCCAGGTAATGGAATCAAAGTACCTTGGAAGAAAGTGTAGCACTTCTGCTCTGAGTGAATGAGATTCCGATGTAAATACACATCATCCATGGCGATGAGAGAGGCAATTGTGAGAAGCAACTATGACTGCTGGGAACTATGCTCTGACTCCAAGGGGAGAAACAGCGTTAACACTCCATTTATCAAAATTTCAGTGTACTTGATGGTTTCATGAATGGTAATAATATTGCAAAAGAAAGGATAGATCAGGTCCTTGGAGTCTTATCCATTGATTGAGAGTATAATTCAAATCGTATCTACCAGGTAACCCACTTTAGAATCTAAGCACATGCTTTCTATGAGAGAACTAAGGGAATGATATATACACACGTACATAATTCTTTGTATACGTCTACACATGCATTCTTTCAGAAAGAAATTAACATTATTTTGAAAAAGAATTGTATGTATCATGTGCATAGAAAACATGGAGAAAAACATTTTTTACACTCACCTCCTGACTGGAAATATTTCTCATCGAATGGAAATGTGTGTTTTTCAAGGGAGGGAACAAGAGGAAATGAGGAAACAACACTGGAAAAAAGTTTGTTCCTCTGCCGCCATATTTAATGTTTCCATTCGTTATTATATATGAAATAATAGAGAATGCTTGAATATCACTTGCAAACTGAGAACTGACTTTCTTTTAACTTTCAAACTGAAAGACATTCGGTGAAATATAAACTTACCATGAGGAGAAATATCTGGGGATAGGAGAAGAAATATATTTGTATGCAGTTTTCCTTTCTCACACGTGACAAAACAGACAGACGTGACATTTTGTTCGGTCCTGGGATTCAGCGAAAGGCAAATACCCATTAGGTCTGATTCTATATTTCACCAATTGCGTGGATATCCAAGACATTATCGTCGCAATATTGATTCCAGTATGGCAGTGGTAAATGTTACGTGTGTCATCCCGAGCTGTGCTGAGTCAGTCCATGTTAGATTTACTCCGAGGAAACGTCATTGCTAGAAAATGTACATTTTCCCTTTCCACAGACAAGTGCTTGACAAGAAATAGTCTGGCTAGTACGACAGCAGCAAGTGAATGACTGGGTCTTTCGTCCTGAGCAGCTATGAAGACGAACCTATTGTTCACTTGATGTACACAGCATCACAGCACCTCTTCAATAGGCATATTTCATGTGGGAACATGGAGATAAGGTCTCAATCGAAGGATTTTGTAAAAATAAAACACTTGTTAAACGCCTGAGCCCTTGTTTTGGGTATGATAATTGAATGTCATCTCTGTTCTTGATTTTGTCAGAAAAGGACAGGCTACCCTTTACATTCTTGACATCTTTTCAGGATTAGGAAGTAAGCCTCCAATTCTGCTCTTCTCATCACTGTGCTTGCACCTGGTATGGCCATTCTTGTCTTCACCCATTGTTTTCCTTCTTGGAAACAGTCTCTGGAGGCTACTCTCATTGTCACTTCCGTCTTAGAGCAGACAGGAGACTAGGCAGGGAATGTCTTAAAATGGGATAGTACAGGGAACCGAATGAAGGCTCCTGTCTTCCATATTACGAAACCACTTAGCTAGGGTGACTTAACACACAGAAACCTAAGGAAGATTCAATAGAATAATAAACTTCTCCTTTATTACTCCCTCCAGTCATATTAACAATATTACACATCACATTTTTTTAACCGTTTGGCGTTTGTTAGAGACAGAAACATCAATCTGAGAGTGAAGCATAAATCATTGCCTCTCATTCACAGCCCACGTGGGGACCGAACCTGCATCCAGGGCACGTGCCCTATGGCAATCAAACCAGCACCTTCTGACTGTGTAGGGTGACACAAAACCGATGTAGCCACACCAGGGAGGGCTAAATATCCCTTACCTCTACGCTATGGTGAAGAAAAGTAGGGCTTTGGAGGCCCCCGGGACTGCCTTCATCACAGTCTCCTGATGCAGCTTTGAATAATTTTGTACCTCTTTGAGCCTCAAGTTTCTGACTGGCAAAATAAAATAAATTATACTTCGTCCAAGAAATGGTTTTGAAGTCTCAGTGAGAAAATGTTATTTGGAAACAGTAACTATCCACCCAATAATTCTAGGCTTTATGGAAATAGTAATAAATATTTCCTCCCTCAACAAATTGCAGTACCATTGGAAAGACACTAGAGTCAACTCTGGCGAAGACACAGGCATACGTAGATGCCCTTTCCCTCCTCACACAGCCAAAATAAGGAGAGCAATGAATTTAAAAACAAAAACCAGCCAGAAACTGGCAGAAAATGGAACTGGATGAGAGTCCAACAACCAAGGAGTTACAGACTAAACATTCACACAGACCAGTAGGAGGGGTAGAAGCGGCAAGTAGGGGTGGAGAGGACTCGCAGCAGGAAGGTGGCTGGAGAACTGGGAGGGGAGAGGCGGCCCTGGCAGACAGGTGGCTGGTGGACCAGGCAAGGCAGCAGCTCCAGAGCGAGGGGTAGCATATTTGCTAGCAGATCAATGGAGATGAACAACGGTGGAGCGAAATGGACGACGCAAGCCAGGGCTCCAGCGCAGCTAAATAAAACCTCAAACCTCTGCTTGGAAACACCTGAGGGGGTTGCAGCAGCACAGAACACTCTCAGGCTCACAGGAGAGTTCCTTGGAGAGACACACAGAGTCCGAGATCGTATACAAAACCACTCCCCTGAGAATCAGCTTCACATGGGACTGTTTGGATTGTGGGTAGTAGGGGAAGTGACTGAAAGCCAGCAGAGAGCTAGGCAAGCAGCATCGTTCCCTGTCACACCCCTCCCCAAAATACGGCTCACAGCACGGCCAGGTCGGCTGCCCTAATGAAACCCTAAGGCTCTGCCCATTACCATATAAGAGGCACTCTGAAACAAACAACCAAAAACACATGGCCCAAATGAAAGAAGAGATCAAAGCTCCGACAAAAATGCAGCTAAGTGATGAAGGGTTAGCCATCCTATCAGAGGCGCAGTTCCAAATGCTGGTCGTTGTGATGCTCAGCAATTGGCTGAGTATGGTCACAACAGAGAGGAACAAGTGCAGCCTAGGAAATGTGAAATAGAGGAACATGTTCAGGGAACCAACACGGACTGGAAGGAAAATGGGACTGAGACGAACAGTTTGGAGCAGAAGGAAGAAAAACACATTCAACCAGAACAGAATGAAGAAACAACGATTCAAATCATTGAGGAGAGTCTTAGGAACCTCCAGGGTAATTCTAAGTGGTCCAAAATCCAAATCATAGTGGTGGCAGGAGGACAAGAGGAAGAACAAGAAATGGAGACATTCTTTGAAAAGTGAATGAAGGACAACTTCCCCTATCTGGCACAAGAAACAGCCTTCCAGGAAGTCCAGGAAGCCCAGAGAGTCCCAAGGCAGTTGGACCCAAAGAGGAACAACCAAGGCACAGCACAATTACATTGCCCGAGATTAAAGATAAGGAGAGAATCTGAGAAGCTGCAAGAGATAAGGAGACAGTTACCTACAAAGGAATTCCCAAAAGATTGTCAGCAGATTTCTCAACAGAAACATTGGAGGCAAGAAAGGGCTGGGAAGAAGTATCCCAAGTGATGAAATGCAAGGAACTCCATCCAAGATTGTTCTATCCAGCAAAGCTGTCTTTTCGAACGCTCGGGCAGATAAAGTGCTGCCCAGACAAGTTCAATTTAAAGGAGTTCATCATCTCCAAGCCCTTATTATATGAAAAGATACAGAAAGTTGCCTAAGGAAAAAGAAGGTAAAAAAAAAAAATGCGAATAAAATGGCAGCAAAGTCACATCTATCAACAACCTAACCTTAAAAGCAAAAATAAAAACACACTACGCAGACAATTCCAACAGGAACTGAATGGCAGAAATGGAGGTAATATGGAGGGTATTAGCGGGAGGGGGTGGACCGACAACGGGGGAAAAGGTACAGGGAATAAGAAACATTAATGATAGGAGCAAAATAGACCGGAGGAGGTAAGGGTGGTATAGGAAGAGGAATGGGAATGACATTATTGATACAGGAAAACAAAGGCAGCGATGACACAATACCCCTGGTTATTTTTCTTCTATGACTGTGTTCTGTCTTCCTCACTGGTTTCCACTCTTTCTATTCCTAACTCTAGGCTCTCATCAAAGTCAGGTTTTTCTTTTGTTTTAACTTCAAAACTTAATTTTTATTTTTTAGCCATAAAACACGATTTTCATAAAACCCTTCTACTAGGTTTAATTTTTAATAGATATTGATTTAATTTTATGTTTATTCAGTTATAATTGACTGCATTTCCTCCCCATCCCTGCACCTCACCCTAGCCAGTCCCACCTCCCCCAGACACCTCAAAACTCCCCTTTGATTTTCTCCTTGTGCATTTTAGAGTAGTAGATCCTGTAGACCACTCTCCCCTCTATCCCCTCCCTCTTCCCCTCTGACTATTGTACCATTGTTCTTAAAGTCGTATGTGTCTGTTTCTATTTTGTTTCCTTTTTTCCTCAGTTGATTATGTTGTCCTTAAAGGTGAGATCATTTGGTGTTTCTCCCTCACAGCCTGGCGCATTTCACTTAACCTAATGCTGTCCAGTTCCATCCATACCATTGCAAAGTGTATCAGCTCCTTCTTTCTCTCTTCGGTGCAGATTTCCATTGTGTAAATGTACCATAGTTTTTGGATCCACTCATTAGCTGATGGGCACCTAGGTAGCCTCCAGCACTGGGCTATTGTAAATCGTGGTGCTATGGACATTGGGGTGCACAGGTTCTCTGGCATTGGTGTTTCAGTGTTCTAAGGGTACAATCCCAGCAGTGGAATTTCTGGGTCAAACGGCTTTTCCATTATTAGTTTGCAGAGGAAATTCCATACAGTTCTCCACAGTGGCCGCACCAGTCTGCATTCGCACCAACAATGTCCTGGTTGTCCCTTTTCTCCTCATCCTCTCCGACATCCGTGTCTTGCTTTGTTTATGTTGGCCACTCCGGCTGTTGTGAGATGGAACCTCATTGTGGTTTAATTTTATAAACGAAGAACACAGTACAAGGAATCAAAAGCAGGATCGGGGGAGCTGAGGACCGCCTCAACAAATTCACTTTTCTCTATACTTTCTTTCGAGTATTTATCGTTATTGTTCCTTTATTCGTGCAAGGGGTTTTCTATTACTCATCCATGCAGACTAGGATTATTGGGATTGTATTATGTGGTGGAGATTTCTGCTAAAATGCCTTGGAGAAAGACGACAAAGGTAAATTAGGCAAGGTCTCAGGCCTCAGAAAAGGTGCAGCCCAGTGTAGCTCCGATGTTTAACGCCTCCTGCGGTCTTCTATTGCATACTATAACGTGTTCATTGGATGTTTCTTAAAGTCATTGGACAATAAGAAGCAGAGTCGTCTTCTATTTAAAAACTAGTTGCAATCCCGTGTCACGCAATTGAATCAGAGCAATTATTATTGTCCCAAGTTCAAGGATCATAAATTCGAAGTCCATCTGCCTTTTCTCCCACTGCCATCTTTACACGTATTACAAGATTTTGATCCATCTTCCCCAAAGTGTCTTTATCCTTCATCTCTTCCCTTGCCATTCTACTGCTAAAACTGCAGTTCCAAAGTAGTAGGAACATGTCAGCGATGGTCTCTACGTGACCCATCTGTCCTTGATTAAAGAATTTTGTATGAGAGACAGTGGGGTAGGGTTGAGGGATGGGGAGACATGCAGAAAATTGTAAGTGAATTTTTTTTTTTTCAGAGAGACCCTGAAATAAAACCCAACAGCCAGAAGCAAGAGGGAGTTGCGGGGAGATAATGAGGGTGGGGAAGGGGGCAGGGGTATCAGGAACATGTATACGGAGATGTGGACAGAGCCAAAAGTGATGGGAAGATGGAGGATCGAACATGGGGATGGGTCTGGAGGGAGGCAGTGGGGACTCACCGGAGTTAGAGGTGGTTTTGTGGGAGGTAGTATGGTCAAAGAGAAATGAAAAGTCTTTGCATTGAATAATGTTTTCCTATATGAATATTTGAAAAAATCCTCTGTTCTTATCTGTACCTGAAGCCTAACATTTAACTTGTTAATGTGCATGTCCCTGTTCATATTTTGTTTCCTTTTTTCCTCAGTTGATGATGTTGTACTTAAAGGTGAGATCATTTGGTATTTCTCCGTCACAGCCTGGCACATTTCACTTAGCATGATGGTGTCCACTTCCATCCATAGCATTGCATGGTTGTCTCTAAAAGACTCCCACCACATCATCCCTATGAGGAGCCTTGGGAACTATGTCGTCTAACAACCTACTTTCACAGATAACAGGTCTTGGAAGTTAATTGATTGGTGTGTGCTCTGTTACTATGAGCACGATTGTCTCAGGTACATCTACCTGCTTTGTATGTCCATAGAGTCCTTGCAGTTTGGCTTCCTTTGCAAACTATTTAAGATGTGTGAGTATGTACGCTCATGTATGCTTGTGTATTCCTTTGGTTTGAGGTTTGCCTTTAAATGAAAATTAATTGCTGATTCTTACCTGATGAATTCATTGGTTCTCAATCAGGTTTATGCTTTAGAACACACTTACAATTTTGTTCATCCTAAGATCTTTTCTCTGAGTTAAACCTCGTAGTATAAGACAGACTTCTCGAACTTCTCCTTAGTACCCCCAGCCTATTACTGTGGTTTGGAAAGTGTTTCACTTACTGAAACAGGACCCTGGATTGTAAGAAGCGTTGCTAGTATAGTCAGCGTTTTCTCAAGGCTTGGAAAGTGAAATGTTATGCTTCTGTAGATTATAAAGTTGAAATGTATATTTCCTAGGCTTTGGCCCTTTACACATTCCTTCTATGAATATTCAAGAGTCTCTCCATGTATCTACAAGTTGACGTAACAAGGAGGTGCTTACCCTTCAACGACCTCCCACGTTTGAAGCACTCTAGGAAGCAAGTCATTAGGTCTTATGTATTTATATACATGAAGAATATTCAAATGATCTTTGACTAGGGCTTCCCAGAGAGTACCAACCCAGTATGTGTTATATATCACATTATAAGGAGCTGGCTCCAATAATTATAAATTGTAGAAGAAATACAACGGTCCTATATAAATTTTGTCTTTTTCATGTGACTGTCTTGACGTGATAACTTTGCATGTTTTTTGACATATATTTTTCCCCTCTGTCATGAATGAGTATTGTGCATACGCTGTATTTCTTCCCTGAAAAAAAGCGCTCTACTGTTCATTTTTTCTGGAGTATGAACTGCTATCTAGGGATATTTCTCTGGCCTTCTCTGAATACTTTTTTCCCCGTAGTAACGCATACGATAGGATCAGGAAATGTCAAAAGGAAGAACAATGCCACTTTCCACCAATGTTTATGGAAAGATGTGAAAACTGTGAGCAGGGTTAATGACGGTCTTTCTTACTGAATGGAAAAAATCTAGAGTAATGATTTTAAAAATATTGGTCTTTAATATTTATGGGCTGTTGTTTAATTCATCAAAAATATTTCACAGTTTGCTTTTGGAGTCCCTGATTCTCCCATTTCCTTTAAGTATGTGAAGTTTCTCTACACAAAACCACCTACACCTGGAAAAATACCCTACTTCATTTGGTTTCAAAGGGTCCCATGAAAAATGTAGGTTAATGTCAAGACTACTTCACCATACAGGATGCCTACTGTGTCTACATATATTTGCTTCTCATCTTTAATGGAAGGAGTGAATTAATTTTTTCTTCCCTAGAGTGTACAATTTATTTTGTCCAATGATTTATTAATCCTAGAAGTTGGTTCTATGGGGTTGACACCTATGGTTCATGATTCCTTATGGATATGTTACAGCTTGACCTTAGAGCGGAGAGCAGCTTTACCACTTGTCATTATTTTTTTGCTCACTTTGTGGTATGAGAGACAGTTTTTATCCTTTCTGATATTTACCAAAGTCCATATTTTCAAGTTTCCGATAATCAATACATCTATTGTCATTACAGAGAACATGCTTGGGACTGTTATTGTTGCAAAATGCACTTTGAATTGGGTATTCTCTGCTTAGAGTACTCTTCATTTTCTCCGGTTTTTAGAGGTAACCGCATGCCCTTTTACAATTTCATGAAGCAGAAGTAATTAAGGCCAAACTGACGGAATTTTAAATATGTCCAATTCATCTAGCAGGAAAGAACCAGCAAAGGTAGTCGAAGCTATGTCTTCCATTTTAAGTAATGACGTGAGTGTGTCTAAAAAAATACAAGAAGGGGGGAGTTGTTAAAAGTCAGAAGATAGTTGTAAACATCCTTCATTACATCCCAAGTACAGAGGAAACCAGCAGTTCCAGAAAGGAAGAAAAATATCTACAGACTAGTTTTATGGAAGGGCATTTGAACTAAACCAAGAAAGGACTGCAGGGTGGAGACAAGGTGACGCGCTTACCCTTACAGAGCAAAATACTGTCACGCAAAGGAAAAAGTTATGCTAGTATGCAGAAGCTAGATGCGTGATACTATTCTGGATTTAACGCAGCATGCGAAGGCCATGGTTCACATCATTTTTCCAAGTGTGAAAGCGACACAGACAGACTCTTACCTCACAGACACTAAATGCTTTCCCCTGACACGGTTTGTTCACTGGTGTCTTAACCTTCCTGGGACATCTGAAGGTTTCCTTGTCATATTCAGCCACGGATCTCGCAGTAGAATGTGCGCCACACATCGCAAGGCTCCTAAACTCTCTCAGGCTCTGTACCTGTGCTGCATTTTAATGCGATCTCGTGCTACATTCTGCATCACTAAATCTGCCACACCAACCAAGTTGTATTCTCTTTCGCCGTGCCTTAGCATGACTGCCTTCTAAATATGAACTTGGAGTGAACATGACTTCACCTTGACATCATGCTTTCTTTCCTTCAAATAATTTCAGTGCTTACCCAGTTTCAATTAACGGCATAACATCTGTTAAGGTCGTATTCTTCATCAAGGACATTTTTTAAGTCGGTGAAACATATGTTTTACATATATTGTGTTATGCACACACATTTCCCTACTCTGGCTTGACAGTAGATTGGGAGAGGAAGAATTAAAGGATGTAAGAACTAATTCTAACAAGGGAAATCATTGTTACTTGCCCCTTCAATGTTCACCATCACCACTTCCCTTCTTTATTGCTGTCAGAAGGCATGTTTTTCGTGGGGAAAGCACTTTAAAAGTCTTCAGCACCGAGTTGCATTTTATCTATCCCAATCAGGGCCAAGTGTTTCTCACTTTCATGGTCTGCATTATAGATGTGAGGGGCCATGTGATCCCGGTCTGCAACTCAGGGCACAGAACCCAGTCTGCCAGGGTCACCTTTGGAAAAACTGTTTCTTTATCCGTTAAAAAGGAAAGCCAAGGTGCCATCACTTTCTTGACTCCCATTCGACAGCATGGAATGCTGATGCTGTATGTGGGTTAGAACAGCCATCTTGAGACCTGTAGGGAAGCCAAGGGACCACAACCAGTACAGTTAAGCCACGTGAGAAGTGTCAACAGCAGCTTTGTAGTTGCTTCCCCTTATTGTCGGCCAAAAAGGAAAACTATGCCACCTACTGAAGCATTAATTGTCTGCATCAGTTTGCTTATTACTCCCACAAAAGGGATTGAAAATGGAGCCATGCAGCATGTTTTGTAAACAAAACACTTTAGTTAGGTTTCGTCTCAAGAAGAAGCAAAGCATAAATCTCATGGATTAAAACAAACACATATCTCTCCCTTCTGAGTCTTCAGTTTAAGTATGATTTTTGTCGAGTCTCCTCATCTTGTCTTGGCTTGAATTTTGGTGGAAGGTAGAACTTTGGATTGAATGAGGTGTTTCCTCTGAGGGAAGGCAAGAATGAATGTGTATCCATTCAATAGAACATTTTTTGTGTAGGCAGCTGTCCCAAGTTAATGAGGAGTGACCGTAATTAGCATTTCTTGGACGTTTACACATCACGTCCTCCTCTTGCCATTGATTGAGAACGTCACATAGCCAAGGTCAACATCATAGCAGCGAAATACGTTCTCGCAGCGGTAAGGGGTAAAGTGGAGAGGGAGCATTTTCTCTGAATAAAATTTACAACACATAATGTTAACTCTGGGATTATGGTGTTGCATAATTGGTTATATTCACTTTTATCGCTACTAAATTCAATATTATTACATGAAAAGATATTTATCTCACTATTTGTTTTGAAGGATTTCAGTTACTCGTCTTTAGAGAGAGGAAGTGAGGGAGAGAAACACCAAGGCATGGTGGCCTCTCAGGCGCCCCCTAGTGAGGACACAGCCCACAACCCAGCCATGTGCCTTGACTAGGAATTGAACACCTAACCCTTTGCAAAATGCATTTCCTTCCTGGAAATGGTCATGCTTTCTGTCGCATCAGGCCTTTCACATCTGCTTATTCCCCTGGCTCCGTTATGATCTGCCATTATTCCTACCCGCCCTTTTCCCATCTGAAAGCCTGCTTACCCTCCGCCCCCCATGAACTGACAGTGCTCATGCCTGACTCAGCTCAGATAGAAGTCCCTCTGAAGAGTCACCTTTCATCCTTGTCTTTCCAGTAGCCCGGGATCCACAAATATGTTTTTATTGCTGTATATATAGCGTGCGATGTTAATGATGTAAATACATGTCAATGTATTTCCCTCTTCCTGTATCAGACCACGAATGCCTTTGACTCAGAGATCATATCGTATTTATGTTTACACCTAACATAGAACACACAACCTTGATCAGTAAATTAGTGGTGATCACTACAGGAATTAAATGCATCTAAATCTCACTCTCCCGCGAGTGCTGGGACCAAGAGTAAAAATCCTTGAGCCCTCCACCATTTCTCCACACGTTATATAGGTTCCAAGAAATTCAGCTAATGACATTGGGTTGAAAGAAATGTCCCAAACAGTTCAATGAAACTCGCAGTGTTGCAGAAGTGCAGCCATGGCTCCACAGGGGGTATCTAAGGAGATTAATGGTGGGCACAGAAGCTTCTGGTCATTTTGAACATCTACTGGTGGAGCTAAGCTACTCTTCCCTGCCCCTGGCATTTCACACTGCAGTCAGCAGCACAGATGGGGAGTAAATATGCTGAGAATCTTGAGGAGAGTGGCCAAAATACGTTGCCCTTCAGTACACTCTGACACTTGTTGTTTTCTCGTGAAATCTCACCCCTATGCATTTGTCATGTGTGAGAAACAAGCTCTTGATTCTGACCACAAACTCCTGAAGTATCTCCTAGGAGCTGGCGTTAAGTCCTGCACTTCAACTTGGAAACGCGGTGTGCCCCGGAGAATACCGATCAGCAGGGTGACCAGGAGCGAAAAGACAGCCAAGACTGTAGTGCATTTTCCTGTGTAATCCTCCCTTTGTGGTAAAATATCCCAGGGGCTCCCTTTCTTGATATGCTTCCTTTTTCTTTAAAGAGGATTAGAACCATTTGTTTCATACAAGTTCACTATTTACTTGTTTGTTTCTCTGTTTATTTCTTTATTGCATAGACAACTCTAATATGTTGCTACACTATTATTCCTATAAAATTGTTGCTATACTAATACTCCCTGTGATGGAGGCCATCTGTCTCCCCTGGCCACGCGCCCACTGAGTTGCTGATTGGTCAGCTGTCCCTTGTGACGTCACAGTGCATATTCCCTCCTGCCATGGGAACACAGGGTCCCTTGGGGCCGGCCAGCAGGAACTGTTGGGGCAGGCCTTCAGGAGCGGCTGGTCCTGTGGCAGGAAGGCGGAGTATCCCCGCAGGCAGCGCAGCCTTGGGCTATAGGCTCTGAGCAGCAGACAGCAGTGGAGGACAAGGAGATGGAAGAGCCAGCGGTGGAGGAGCAAGAGGTGCAGGAGGAGGAGGTGCAGGAGCCTAGGATTGAGGAGCCAGGGAACAGCGGCGCACAGGTGAGCAGTAGCCTCTCAGGTCCTGCTGTTCCAAGTGAGTCCCCAACTCTCCCTGCCCCCCGCCCCCACCATACACGCCACAGCCAGGTTCCAACTTCTTACCCGCCGACCTGGGGGGTGGCTGACCCTGCAACCATCTTCCCCAGAAGCCACGCCCGCCCTAACCCATGGTCCCCCTTACCCGTGTCAGGATATCCAGTCCATCCCCGCTGCCTGGGACACGTCCACGGCGCTGAGGCGACTGCACAAGGAACTGGCGAACATCACGATCGATCCCCCGCCCATGTGCTCTGCAGGGCCAGTGGATGACAACATGTTCCAATGGAAGGGGACCATCATGGGACCCCCGGACAGCCCCTATGAGGGAGGGGTGTTCTGCCTAAACATACAATTCCCTCGAAATTACCCCTTCAGGCCTCCAGCGATTTCCTTCACCACCCCGATCTACCACCCCAATATCAACCGAAAGGGATATATCTGTGTCGATATTCTCAGGTCCCAGTGGTCTCCTATAATGACCATATCCAAACTCTTGCTGTCCATCAGCTCCTTGCTATGTGACCCCAACCCCAACCATGCCTTTGTTCCATCCATTGGGAGAATGTACCTAAAGGACAGGAAGGCATATGATACCATGGCGCGAGCTTGGACCAAGAAGTATGCTATGTGAGGGAGGGGCAAATGATAACCCCTCACCTCAATAAAACACCTGGCTGTTGAATGGGCTCTTCTTTGATTGCTTTCTGGGAGGAATCCTTTCCCTTCTCACATCTGCCTATGAGGGTGTGTGGAGGCCTGGTGGGAAGCAGTGTTTGGGGGAAGGGCAAGGTTGGGAGACGGGGTATTTTGAGAGAGGCTAGTAGTAATAAATATTTGACTGAAACACTTCTTTCCTGCTTCAGGATGGGAAAGCAAGAACAAGGGGGTGGTGGGATTAGCAGGCGTCCTTTAGCACGCACAAGGTGGGGGAAACACTGGATGAAGAATAGGAAGATCATTAGGTATCTGGTTCATTCTGAGGTACCTGTGTCTTCAGGGTTTTTGCTTGGACCGACATGGAAGGTAAGCCACAGCCTCTTCTTTCAGGCCCACATTTAACTGTAGAAACATTAAGTGGATGAGGAGATGTCACAAAAGAAAACGAAGTCTTTTCTTCCAAGAATTCTCCACCCCCCCACACTACACTGCCCGCCTTTTTGACCCATCTGCCACCCTCCACAGTCTGGGCTATATCCCCATTCTCAGGTCATGCTTATTGACAATAGAACACTTATACAGGCTGCCCAAGTGCCCATGAGTAGATGAGTGGATAAAAGAACTGTGGTATGGGCACACAATGGAATAAATAGTACATGGAAATCTGTCCCTTTGTGACAGTGTGGATGGACCTGAAAAACCTTAGGCTCCGTGAAATAAGCCAGTCAGAGGACGACAAATAAATACCATAGGATCTCTGTCATAAGGAGCATCTAATGAACAAACTGAAGTAACAAGGAAAATGGGGAGAGGCTCCTAGAGAGCTGGCAGCCAGCTGTCAGAGGGGGTATGGGGTGCAGGCTAGGAGGGAAACCGGAAGGGAGTAAGAAAAGACCTTCCCTGATAACAGTATGGAGAAGACCAAGGGAAAAGGGGTGGGGCGGTGCAATAGAAGGGCGTGAAGGGGGACAGCGGGTGCTGCCAGAAGGAGACTTGAATGGGGTGGTGAACACACAATACAATATGCAAAGGATGAAGTGTAGACTCCCACGCTGCAAACCTGCATAATTTCACTCACCTGTGTCACCCCCCAGTAAGTGCATTAAAAAATAACAGGATAGGAAAGTTTCTTTTCTTTGTTTAAATCTTTTCTCTATGAAAGAGTGTCCTCAATCCGTTGTCAGTGGAGCACTCCTGCGACTGAGCAGCAGTTTGGGTCCTGCTGCCTTCCTGCTAGGCTAAGTGTTAGAGGCAAAGGTTGGGTGGTGAAGGAAAGGGGTTAGGAACACCAGGAAGACAGACGAGAGAGACGCCAATGAAAACCACAATGAGATATAATCTCACAAGGTGAAAATGGCCATCATTGGATACATCTAATTGCCACAAAATGCTGGCAGGGTTTGAAAACAAAGGCAACCATTTTGCCCTGTGGGTGGGAATGCAGAATGGGGACGTCACGGTGGAAAACATGTTTGCATTTCTTCAGGTAATGGAACTGCCTGTTGGTCCATCAATTCCATTGGTGTATTTATACCCTGAGAATCCACAAAGATGCGCCATGCTACAGGTCAACATTATAAATGAGTAAGAACAATTAAGTAATCAGCGCCAAGGAGTGACAGGGTCAGAATTCAAAAGGCAAGAGTGGCTAAACTCAAATACCAGGTGTGCAGGGACTTTGAGCATCCACGTGAGAGAGGATTTAGAGCTATGTGAAAGGGGCAGATCCTGATGACCTGACTGACAGGAGAGATTTTCCAAATTCTGCTTTCATAATATTAGGGTGCTGATTCCTTGCAGAATTGCTCTTTGGTGTCATGAGAAAGAGGTATCTAACAGCCTTTTCAGGACCTTGGGACCCTACAGGCAGTCTGTGTGGTCCCTTTTTGAACTCTATGTCTGAGTGAGGCCATCTTTTCATCATTTCCTTCAACCAAAACAATATCTTCCAGTAGTTTGTAGAAAGGAGCAGACATACGAATGCCTCTGTCTTCCTTAAGCTGGCAAATAAAGAGATTTGCAGAAATAGAAAAAAAAAACAAAAACAAAAACCTAAAAACCCAGGACACTACACTCATTAAATGTAGGTATTATTGATATATGCTGTTTACAATTTAATAAGAATCCATGGACATATAAGTAAATCTCTTTCCATGCATTAAATATATGCAAAGATAGATTGGGATAAACTACTGTGGGGGCTGAAAATGTTTAATGCTTTTCCTTCCTCCTTTTAAGTTCTTCAGGCTGGGCTAATAACCAAATTGATAGAGGTGGGCTGATAGGAGAAAATGCAAGTTCAATAGACGTTCATGGGTAATTCACACTAGCATGACACATCCACGGGAATTCCAAAGACAGTGAGACAACACCGGGTTGCTAGGACATTTTGGACAAAGAAGAAAAGGCAGGGTAACATGGTACTAGATTTTGAGGAATGCGAAAGAGTGATTTACAAGCAGTTGAGGAAGCGCCAAGCACACAGGCCAGGGCCTTAGTTCTGGGTGAATCCGCAACAATGGGACGCAGCAGGTACTCGGCTATGTGGACATGCCTTAAGCGGTCTACTCTTCACACTTAGTTCCATTAGGCTGAGGACATTCAGCAGTTTCTCTGTCTGAGTCTCTAGGGCAGGAAAGGGAGGAAGACCCACGGTTCCGAGAGTGGTTTGTTTCTTGATAAATAGCTTACGATTCCTTTCCCAAAAAGCACTTTCAGGACGGCAGAATTTTCCCTTCACTACAGCTGTTGGAAAGAGAAGGTCCGGACAGAGGCGTCTGAGCAAACATGGTGAGCTTGGTTGGGAGGCATGTTATCAAGGGTGCACAGCGGGGAGCATTCCTTTGGTGTCCCTTTCCTTCCTGCACAGCACTTCAGGCAGACACCACCGGGTGGTCAGAGGTGAACTTTACTTACAAATTTCGGCCTCATAGCTTCATCCAAGTGGTTTGCAGTGCACATATTTTGGCTAAGACGATCACTAGCTTCCAGTTCCATCCCTGGATTCACGGTAGTGCAGCTGGTTTGCAGGCGTTCCCTTTCCAGGTGCCTTCTGCCAGGACCTCATAGTCTAATCTGTGATGTTCGGTGGTTTCTGTTCTACTACGAGCGAGTCACGTGTGTGGAGGATTTGACTTCCTTACGAATTGCAAATGAACAGATGCAACAACTGATCCACGGGAGGTAAAGTAAATGGTAAAAACACGTGTTACTTTGACAAGGCAGATGTAGAAATAGAACTGAGTCTCACATGTGCATTTGTGTCTGAGAGCTGGGAGTAGAGACCTGGGATGTGCAGAAAAGTTTATGTGGAAAAACCAACTGATTTAAACCCTCATTTTAAAAATTAATTAATTTACTTTATTCAGTTACAATTGTCTGGATTATCTCCTGTTCGCTCCCCCACCCCGGGCAAGTCCCACCTCACTACTCCCCTCTAACCTCCCCTTTAAATTTATCCTTGTGTCCTATATAGTAGCTCCTATAGAGCACTGTCCCCCCTATGGCGTCCCAATGCCCTGTGGCTACTGTTACAATGTTCTTAATTTCAATATCTCTGGTTATATTTTGTTTGCTTTTTCTTTTCTTGATTATGTTCCAGTTCAACGTGAGATCCTCTGCACCCCAATGTTCATAGCAACACAATTTACAATAACCAAGTACTGGAAGTAACTTAAGTGCCCATCAGTTAATGAGAGGATCCAAAAAGTATGGTACTTTTAGACAATGGAATTTTACGCAGCGGAGAGAAAGAAGGAGCTAATACCCTGTGCAATGGCATGGGTGAAAGTTGTGGGCATTATGCTAAGTGAAATAAGGCAGGTGTTGAGGGAGAAATACTATTTAGCGCCCCTCGCCCGCACCGCTTTTTCTTTTCTTTTTCTTTTTCTTTTTTTTTTGCGAATTTTATAGGATTAATGCTGACAGCAAAGGGTAACCAATCTCCTGAGTGGAATTAAAGGCTCAATGAAGAGTCAAAGAGTCTGACTACATGAATTATATGTTGAAGGGTAATGTGTCTAATTATATTTTCCAAATGATCTTAAGTAATCCATGCATTTTGAAAGGATATCTACCATTTGAAATGGACACTAAAGACTGCAAAATAGGCACGTGTGGAATCCAATGAGTTCTATAACCTAACAAAAATGTAGAAACAGGGATCATACACGAAACAGAACGAGGGTTGTCGCAAGGGAAGCGGCTGGGTGAATGAAAGAAGAAGGTGAAGGGATTACTGGAAGGACAGCTGTTCAGGATCCTTGGACACGGATCACAATGGGGGGGTGGCCAGAGGGAAGAGGAGCGGCAGCTGGGTGCAGGAGAGCAAAGGGGGAAGAGGGGTGAACAACTGTATTAGTAGAAACAACCCCCAAAATGTACATTAAAAACTAGTCCCTTCAAAACAACTTGGCCAATAATTGGCAGTGTTCCCTTCCCTCCTCACTAAACCCACCACAGAACTCTACCCACAGGAAGAACACATTGTGTCCTGGCTCCGGTTCCTGTGCCATGCTCTGAAATATTCCGAGAAGGTATTTCCAGGACATTGTCCACAAAGTTCCTGGATCTCCACTGAGAAATTGGCTTATTCAGGTAACTGGGCCACAGTCACTGGCAAAATGGGTCAGTTCACTGAGTTCCTTGTGGAGGCCAGATAATGGAATCAAAGTACCTTGGAAGAAAGTGTAGCACTTCTGCTCTGAGTGAATGAGATACCGATGTAAATACACATCATCCATAGCGATGAGAGAGGCAATTGTGAGAAGCAACTATGACTGCTGGGAACTATGCTCTGACTACAAGGGGAGAAACAGCGTTAACACTCCATTTATCAAAATTTCAGTGTACTTGATGGTTTCATGAATTGTAATAATATTGCAAAAGAAAGGATAGATCAGGTCCTTGGAGTCTTATCCATTGATTGAGAGTATAATTCAAATCGTATCTACCAGGTAACCCACTTTAGAATCTAAGCACATGCTTTCTATGAGAGAACTAAGGGAATGATATATACACACGTACATAATTCTTTGTATACGTCTACACATGCATTCTTTCAGAAAGAAATTAACATTATTTTGAAAAAGAATTGTATGTATCATGTGCATAGAAAACATGGAGAAAAACATTTTTTACACTCACCTCCTGACTGGAAATATTTCTCATCGAATGGAAATGTGTGTTTTTCAAGGGAGGGAACAAGAGGAAATGAGGAAACAACACTGGAAAAAAGTTTGTTCCTCTGCCGGCATATTTAATGTTTCCATTCATTATTATATATGAAATAATAGAGAATGCTTGAATATCACTTGCAAACTGAGAACTGACTTTCTTTTAACTTTCAAACTGAAAGACATTCGGTGAAATATAAACTTACCATGAGGAGAAATATCTGGGGATAGGAGAAGAAATATATTTGTATGCAGTTTTCCTTTCTCACACGTGACAAAACAGACAGACGTGACATTTGTTCTGTCCTGGGATTCAGCGAAAGGCAAATACCCATTAGGTCTGATTCTATATTTCACCAATTGTGTGGATATCCGAGACATTATCGTCGCAATATTGATTCCAGTATGGCAGTGGTAAATGTTACGTGTGTCATCCCGAGCTGTGCTGAGTCAGTCCATGTTAGATTTACTCCGAGGAAACGTCATTGCTAGAAAATGTACATTTTCCCTTTCCACAGACAAGTGCTTGACAAGAAATAGTCTGGCTAGTACGACAGCAGCAAGTGAATGACTGGGTCTTTCGTCCTGAGCAGCTATGAAGACGAACCTATTGTTCACTTGATGTACACAGCATCACAGTACCTCTTCAATAGGCATATTTCATGTGGGAACATGGAGATAAGGCCTCAATCGAAGGATTTTGTAAAAATAAAACACTTGTTAAATGCCTGAGCCCTTGTTTTGGGTATGATAATTGAATGTCATCTCTGTTCTTGATTTTGTCAGAAAAGGACAGGCTACCCTTTACATTCTTGACATCTTTTCAGGATTAGGAAGTAAGCCTCCAATTCTGCTCTTCTCATCACTGTGCTTGCACCTGGTATGACCATTCTTGTCTTCAACCATTGTTTTCCTTCTTGGAAACAGTCTCTGGAGGCTACTCTCATTGTCACTTCCGTCTTAGAGCAGACAGGAGACTAGGCAGGGAATGTCTTAAAATGGGATAGTACAGGGAACCGAATGAAGGCTCCTGTCTTCCATATTACGAAACCACTTAGCTACGGTGACTTAACACACAGAAACCTAAGGAAGATTCAATAGAATAATAAACTTCTCCTTTATTACTCCCTCCAGTCATATTAACAATATTACACATCACATTTTTTTAACCGTTTGGGGTTTGTTAGAGACAGAAACATCAATCTGAGAGTGAAGCATCAATCATTGCCTCTAATTCACAGCCCACGTGGGGACCTAACCTGCATCCAGGGCACGTGCCCTATGGCAATCAAACCAGCACCTTCTGACTGTGTAGGGTGACACAAAACCGATGTAGCCACACCTGGGAGGGCTAAATATCCCTTACCTCTACGCTATGGTGAAGAAAAGTAGGGCTTTGGAGGCACCCGGGACTGCCTTCATCACAGTCTCGTGATGCAGCTTTGAATAATTTTGTATCTCTTTGAGCCTCAAGTTTCTGATTGGCAAAATAAAATAAATTATACTTCGTCCAAGAAATGGTTTTGAAGTCTCAGTGAGAAAATGTTATTTGGAAACAGTAACTATCCACCCAATAATTCTAGGCTTTATGGAAATAGTAATAAATATTTCCTCCCTCAACAAATTGCAGTACCATTGGAAAGACACTAGAGTCACCTCTGGCGAAGACACAGGCATACGTAGATGCCCTTTCCCTCCTCACACAGCCAAAACAAGGAGAGCAATGAATTTAAAAACAAAAACCAGCCAGAAACTGGCAGAAAATGGAACTGGATGAGAGTCCAACAACCAAGGAGTTACAGACTAAACATTCACACAGACCAGTAGGAGGGGTAGAAGCGGCAAGTAGGGGTGGAGAGGACTCGCAGCAGGAAGGTGGCTGGAGAACTGGGACGGGAGAGGCGGCCCTGGCAGACAGGTGGCTGGTGGACCAGGCAAGGCAGCAGCTCCAGAGCGAGGGGTAGCATATTTGCTAGCAGATCAATGGAGATGAACAACGGTGGAGCGAAATGGACGACGCAAGCCAGGGCTCCAGCGCAGCTAAATAAAACCTCAAACCTCTGCTTGGAAACACCTGAGGGGTTTGCAGCAGCACAGAACACTCTCAGCCTCACAGGAGAGTTCCTTGGAGAGACACACAGAGTCCGAGAACGTATACAAAACCACTCCCCTGAGAATCAGCTTCACATGGGACTGTTTGGATTGTGGGTAGTAGGGGAAGTGACTGAAAGCCAGCAGAGAGCTAGGCAAGCAGCATCGTTCCCTGTCACACCCCTCCCCAAAATACGGCTCACAGCACGGCCAGGTGGGCTGCCCTAATGAAACCCTAAGGCTCTGCCCATTACCACATAAGACGCACTCTGAAACAAACAACCAAAAACACATGGCCCAAATGAAAGAAGAGATCAAAGCTCCGACAAAAATGCAGCTAAGTGATGAAGGGTTAGCCAACCTATCAGACGCACAGTTCCAAATGCTGGTCGTTGTGATGCTCAGCAATTGGCTGAGTATGGTCACAACATAGAGGAACAAGTGCAGCCTAGGAAAAGTGAAATAGAGGAACATGTTCAGGGAACCAACACGGACGGGAAGGAAAGCGGGACTGAGATGAACAGTTTGGAGCAGAAGGAAGAAAAACACATTCAACCAGAACAGAATGAAGAAACAACGATTCAAATCATTGAGGAGAGTCTTAGGAACCTCCAGGGTAATTCTAAGTGGTCCAACATCCAAATCATAGTGGTGGCAGGAGGACAAGAGGAAGAACAAGAAATGGAGACATTCTTTGAAAAGTGAATGAAGGACAACTTCCCCTATCTGGCACAAGAAACAGCCTTCCAGGAAGTCCAGGAAGCCCAGAGAGTCCCAAGGCAGTTGGACCCAAAGAGGAACAACCAAGGCACAGCACAATTACATTGCCCGAGATTAAAGATAAAGAGAATCTGAGAAGCTGCAAGAGATAAGGAGACAGTTACCTACAAAGGAATTCCCAAAAGATTGTCAGCTGATTTCTCAACAGAAACATTGGAGGCAAGAAAGGGCTGGGAAGAAGTATCCCAAGTGATGAAATGCAAGGAACTCCATCCAAGATTGTTCTATCCAGCAAAGCTGTCTTTTCGAACGCTCGGGCAGATAAAGTGCTGCCCAGACAAGTTCAATTTAAAGGAGTTCATCATCTCCAAGCCCTTATTATATGAAAAGATACAGAAAGTTGCCTAAGGAAAAAGAAGGTAAAAAAAAAAATGTGAATAAAATGGCAGCTAAGTCACATCTATCAACAACCTAACCTTAAAAGCAAAAATAAAAACACACTACGCAGACAATTCCAACAGGAACTGAATGGCAGAAATGGAGGTAATATGGAGGGTTATTAGCGGGAGGGGGTGGACCGACAACGGGGGAAAAGGTACAGGGAATAAGAAACATTAATGATAGGAGCAAAATAGACCGGAGGAGGTAAGGGTGGTATAGGAAGAGGAATGGGAATGACATTATTGATACAGGAAAACAAAGGCAGCGATGACACAATACCCCTGGTTATTTTTCTTCTATGACTGTGTTCTGTCTTCCTCACTGGTTTCCACTCTTTCTATTCCTAACTCTAGGCTCTCATCAAAGTCAGGTATTTCTTTTGTTTTAACTTCAAAACTTAATTTTTATTTTTTAGCCATAAAACACGATTTTCATAAAACCCTTCTACTAGGTTTAATTTTTAATAGATATTGATTTAATTTTATGTTTATTCAGTTATAATTGACTGCATTTCCTCCCCATCCCTGCACCTCACCCTAGCCAGTCCCACCTCCCCCAGACACCTCAAAACTCCCCTTTGATTTTCTCCTTGTGCATTTTAGAGTAGTAGATCCTGCAGACCACTCTCCCCTCTATCCCCTCCCTCTTCCCCTCTGACTATTGTACCATTGTTCTTATAGTCGTATGTGTCTGTTTCTCTTTTCTTTCCTTTTTTCCTCAGTTGATTATGTTGTCCTTAAAGGTGAGATCATTTGGTATTTCTCCCTCACAGCCTGGCGCATTTCACTTAACCTAATGCTGTCCAGTTCCATCCATACCATTGCAAAGTGTATCAGCTCCTTCTTTCTCTCTTCGGTGCAGATTTCCATTGTGTAAATGTACCATAGTTTTTGGATCCACTCATTAGCTGATGGGCACCTAGGTAGCCTCCAGCACTGGGCTATTGTGAATCGTGGTGCTATGGACATTGGGGTGCACAGGTTCTCTGGCATTGGTGTTTCAGTGTTCTAAGGGTACAATCCCAGCAGTGGAATTTCTGGGTCAAACGGCTTTTCCATTTTTAGTTTGCAGAGGAAATTCCCTACAGTTCTCCACAGTGGCCGCACCAGTCTGCATTCGCACCAACAATGTCCTGGTTGTCCCTTTTCTCCTCATCCTCTCCGACATCCGTGTCTTGCTTTGTTTATGTTGGCCACTCCGGCTGTTGTGAGATGGAACCTCATTGTGGTTTAATTTTATAAACGAAGAACACAGTAGAAGGAATCAAAAGCAGGATCGGGGGAGCTGAGGACCGCCTCAACAAATTCACTTTTCTCTATACTTTCTTTCGAGTATTTATCGTTATTGTTCCTTTATTCGTGCAAGGGGTTTTCTATTACTCATCCATGCAGACTAGGATTATTGGGATTGTATTATGCGGTGGAGATTGCTGCTAAAATGCCTTGGAGAAAGACGACAAAGGTAAATTAGGCAGGGTCTCAGGCCTCAGAAAATGTGCAGCCCAGTGTAGCTCCGATGTTTAACGCCTCCTGCGGTCTTCTATTGCATACTATAACGTGTTCATTGGATGTTTCTAAAAGTCATTGAACAATAAGAAGCAGAGTCGTATTCTATTTAAAAACTAGTTGCAATCCCGTGTCATGCAATTGAATCAGCGCAATTATTATTGTCCCAAGTTCAAGGATCATAAATTCGAAGTCCATCTGCCTTTTCTCCCACTGCCATCTTTACACGTATTACAAGATTTTGATCCATCTTCCCCAAAGTGTCTTTATCCTTCATCTCTTCCCTTGCCATTCTACTGCTAAAACTGCAGTTCCAAAGTAGTAGGAACATGTCAGCGATGGTCTCTACGTGACCCATCTGTCCTTGATTAAAGAATTTTGTATGAGAGACACTGTGGTAGGGTTGAGGGATGGGGAGACATGCAGAAAATTATAAGTGAATTTTTTTTTTTTCAGAGAGACCCTGAAATAAAACCCAACAGCCAGAAGCAAGAGGGAGTTGCGGGGAGATAATGAGGGTGGGGAAGGGGGCAGGGGTATCAGGAACATGTATACGGAGATGTGGACAGAGCCAAAAGTGATGGGAAGATGGAGGATCGAACATGGGGATGGGTCTGGAGGGAGGCAGTGGGGACTCACCGGAGTTAGAGGTGGTTTTGTGGGAGGTAGTATGGTCAAAGAGAAATGAAAAGTCTTTGCATTGAATAATGTTTTCCTATATGAATATTTGAAAAAATCCTCTGTTCTTATCTGTACCTGAAGCCTAACATTTAACTTGTTAATGTGCATGTCCCTGTTCATATTTTGTTTCCTTTTTTCCTCAGTTGATGATGTTGTACTTAAAGGTGAGATCATTTGGTATTTCTCCGTCACAGCCTGGCACATTTCACTTAGCATGATGGTGTCCACTTCCATCCATAGCATTGCATGGTTGTCTCTAAAAGACTCCCACCACATCATCCCTATGAGGAGCCTTGGGAACTATGTCGTCTAACAACCTACTTTCACAGATAACAGGTCTTGGAAGTTAATTGATTGGTGTGTGCTCTGTTACTATGAGCACGATTGTCTCAGGTACATCTAACTGCTTTGTATGTCCATAGAGTCCTTGCAGTTTGGCTTCCTTTGCAAACTATTTAAGATGTGTGAGTATGTACGCTCATGTATGCTTGTGTATTCCTTTGGTTTGGGGTTTGCATTTAAATGAAAATTAATTGCTGATTCTTACCTGATGAATTCATTGGTTCTGAATCAGGTTTATGCTTTAGGCCACACTTACCATTTTGTTAATCCTAAGATCTTTTCTCTGAATTAAACCTTGTAGTATAAGACAGACTTCTCGAACTTCTCCTTAGTACCCCCAGCCTATTACTGTGGTTTGGAAAGTGTTTCACTTACTGAAACAGGACCCTGGATTGTAAGAAGCATTGCTAGTATAGTCAGCGTTTTCTCAAGGCTTGGAAAGTGAAATGTTATGCTTCTGTAGATTATAAAGTTGAAATGTATATTTCCTAGGCTTTGGCCCTTTACACATTCCTTCTATGAATATTCAAGAGTCTCTCCATGTATCTACAAGTTGATGTAACAAGGAAGTGCTTACCCTTCAACGACCTCCCACGTTTGAAGCACTCTAGGAAGCAAGTCATTAGGTCTTATGTATTTATATACATGAAGAATATTCAAATGATCTTTGACTAGGGCTTCCCAGAGAATACCAACCCAGTATGTGTTATATATCACATTATAAGGAGCTGGCTCCAATACTTATAAATTGTAGAAGAAATACAACGGTCCTATATAAATTTTGTCTTTTTCATGTGACTGTCTTGACGTGATAACTTTGCATGTTTTTTGACATATATTTTTCCCCTCTGTCATGAATGAGTATTGTGCATACGCTGTATTTCTTCCCTGAAAAAAAGCGCTCTGTTCATTTTTTCTGGAGAATGAACTGCTATCTAGGGATATTTCTCTGGCCTTCTCTGAATTCTTTTTTCCCCGTAGTAACGCATACGATAGGATCAGGAAATGTCAAAAGGAAGAACAATGCCATTTTCCACCAATGTTTATGGAAAGATGTGAAAACTGTGAGCAGGGTTAATGACGGTCTTTCTTACTGAATGGAAAAAATCTAGAGTAATGATTTTAAAAATATTGGTCTTTAATATTTATGGGCTGTTGTTTAATTCATCAAAAATATTTCACACTTTACTTTTGGAGTCCCTGATTGTCCCATTTCCATTAAGTACGTGAAGTTTCTCTACACAAAACCTCCTACACCTGGAAAAATACCCTACTTCATTTGGTTTCAAAGGGTCCCATGAAAAATGTAGGTTAATGTCAAGACTACTTCACCATAGAGGATGCCTACTGTGTCTACATATATTTGCTTCTCATCGTTAATGGAAGGAGTGAATTAATTTTTTCTTCCCTAGAGTGTACAATTTATTTAGTCCAATGATTTATTAATCCTAGAAGTTGGTTCTATGGGGTTGACACCTATGGTTCATGATTCCTTATGGATATGTTACAGCTTGACCTTAGAGTGGAGAGCAGCTTTACCACTTGTCATTATTTTTTTACTCACTTTGTGGTATGAGAGACAGTTTTTATCCTTTCTGATATTTACCAAAGTCCATATTTTGAAGTTTCCGATAATCAATACATCTATTGTCATTACAGAGAACATTCTTGGGACTGTTATTGTTGCAAAATGCACTTTGAATTGGGTCTTCTCTGCTTAGAGTACTCTTCATTTTCTCCGGTTTTTAGAGGTAACCGCATGCCCTTTTACAATTTCATGAAGCAGAAGTAATTAAGGCCAAACTGACAGAATTTTAAATATGTCCAATTCATCTAGCAGGAAAGAACCACCAAAGGTAGTCGAAGCTATGTCTTCCATTTTAAGTAATGACGTGAGTGTGTCTAAAAAAATACAAGAAGGGGGGAGTTGTTAAAAGTCAGAAGATAGTTGTAAACATCCTTCATTACATCCCAAGTACAGAGGAAACCAGCAGTTCCAGAAAGGAAGAAAAATATCTACAGACTAGTTTTATGGAAGGGCATTTGAACTAAACCAAGAAAGGACTGCAGGGTGGAGACAAGGTGACGCGCTTACCCTTACAGAGCAAAATACTGTCATGCAAAGGAAAAAGTTAAGCTAGTATGCAGAAGCTAGATGCGTGATACTATTCTGGATTTAACGTAGCATGCGAAGGCCATGGTTCACATCATTTTTCCAAGTGTGAAAGCGACACAGACAGACTCTTACCTCACAGACACTAAATGCTTTCCCCTGACACGGTTTGTTCACTGGTGTCTTAACCTTCCTGGGACATCTGAAGGTTTCCTTGTCATATTCAGCCACGGATCTCGCAGTAGAATGTGCGCCACACATCGCAAGGCTCCTAAACTCTCGCAGGCTCTGTACCTGTGCTGCATTTTAATGCGATCTCGTGCTACATTCTGCATCACTAAATCTGCCACACCAACCAAGTTGTATTCTCTTTCGCCGTGCCTTAGCATGACTGCCTTCTAAATATGAACTTGGAGTGAACATGACTTCACCTTGACATCATGCTTTCTTTCCTTCAAATAATTTCAGTGCTTACCCAGTTTCAATTAACGGCATAACATCTGTTAAGGTCGTATTCTTCATCAAGGACATTTTTTAAGTCGGTGAAACATATGTTTTACATATATTGTGTTATGCACACACATTTCCCTACTCTGGCTTGACAGTAGATTGGGAGAGGAAGAATTAAAGGATATAAGAACTAATTCTAACAAGGGAAATCATTGTTACTTGCGCCTTCAATATTTACCATCACCACTTCCCTTCTTTATTGCTGTCAGAAGGCATGTTTTTCGTGGGGAAAGCACTTTAAAAGTCTTCAGCACCGAGTTGCATTTTATCTATCCCAATCAGGGCCAAGTGTTTCTCACTTTCATGGTCTGCATTATAGATGTGAGGGCCCATGTGATCCCGGTCTGCAACTCAGGGCACAGAACCCAGTCTGCCAGGGTCACCTTTGGAAAAACTGTTTCTTTATCCGTTAAAAAGGAAAGCCAAGGTGCCACCACTTTCTTGACTCCCATTCGACAGCATGGAATGCTGATGCTGTATGTGGGTTAGAACAGCCATCTTGAGACCTGTAGGGAAGCCAAGGGACCACAACCAGTACAGTTAAGCCACGTGAGAAGTGTCAACAGCAGCTTTGTAGTTGCTTCCCCTTATTGTCGGCCAAAAAGGAAAACTATGCCACCTACTGAAGCATTAATTGTCTGCATCAGTTTGCTTATTACTCCCACAAAAGGTATTGAAAATGGAGCCATGCAGCATGTTTTGTAAACAAAACACTTTAGTTAGGTTTCGTCTCAAGAAGAAGCAAAGCATAAATCTCATGGATTAAAGCAAACACATATCTCTCACTTCTGAGTCTTCAGTTTAAGTATGATTTTTGTCGAGTCTCCTCATCTTGTCTTGGCTTGAATTTTGGTGGAAGGTAGAACTTTGGATTGAATGAGGTGTTTCCTCTGAGGGAAGGCAAGAATGAATGTGTATCCATTCAATAGAACATTTTTTGTGTAGGCAGCTGTCCCAAGTTAATGAGGAGTGACCGTAATTAGCGTTTCTTGGACGTTTACACATCACGTCCTCCTCTTGCCATTCATTGAGAACGTCACATAGCCAAGGTCAACATCATAGCAGGGAAATACGTTCTCGCAGCGGTAAGGGGTACAGTGGAGAGGGAGCATTTTCTCTGAATAAAATTTACAACACATAATGTTAACTCTGGGATTATGGTGTTGCATAATTGGTTATATTCACTTTTATCGCTACTAAATTCAATATTATTACATGACAAGATATTTATCTCACTATTTGTTTTGAAGGATTTCAGTTACTCGTCTTTAGAGAGAGGAAGTGAGGGAGAGAAATACCAAGGCATGGTGGCCTCTCAGGCGCCCCCTAGTGAGGACACAGCCCACAACCCAGCCATGTGCCTTGACTAGGAATTGAACACCTAACCCTTTGCAAAATGCATTTCCTTCCTGGAAATGGTCATGCTTTCTGTCGCATCAGGCCTTTCACATCTGCTTATTCCCCTGGCTCCGTTATGATCTGCCATTATTCCTACCCGCCCTTTTCCCATCTGAAAGCCTGCTTACCCTCCGCCCCCCATCAACTGACAGTGCTCATGCCTGACTCAGCTCAGATAGAAGTCCCTCTGAAGAGTCACCTTTCATCCTTGTCTTTCCAGTAGCCCGGGATCCACAAATATGTTTTTATTGCTGTATATATAGCGTGCGAGGTTAATGATGTAAATACATGTCAATGTATTTCCCTCTTCCTGTATCAGACCACGAATGCCTTTGACTCAGAGATCATATCGTATTTATGTTTACACCTAACATAGAACACACAACCTTGATCAGTAAATTAGTGGTGATCACTACAGGAATTAAATGCATCTAAATCTCACTCTCCCGCGAGTGCTGGGACCAAGAGTAAAAATCCTTGAGCCCTCCACCATTTCTCCACACGTTATATAGGTTCCAAGAAATTCAGCCAATGACATTGGGTTGAAAGAAATGTCCCAAACAGTTCGATGAAACTCGCAGTGTTGCAGAAGAGCAGCCATGGCTCCACAGGGGGTATCTAAGGAGATTAATGGTGGGCATAGAAGCTTCTGGTCATTTTGAACATCTACTGGTGCAGCTAAGCTACTCTTCCCTGCCCCTGGCATTACACACTGCAGTCAGCAGCACAGATGGGGAGTAAATATGCTGAGAATCTTGAGGAGAGTGGCCAAAATACGTTGCCCTTCAGTACACTCTGACACTTGTTGTTTTCTCGTGAAATCGCACCCCTATGCATTTGTCATGCGTGAGAAACAAGCTCTTGATTCTGACCACAATCTCCTGAAGTATCTCCTAAGAGCTGGCGTTAAGTCCTGCACTTCAACTTGGAAACGCGGTGTGCCCAGGAGAACACCGATCAGCAGGGTGACCAGGAGCGAAAAGACAGCCAAGACTGTAGTGCATTTTCCTGTGTAATCCTCCCTTTGTGGTAAAATATCCCAGGGGCTCCCTTTCTTGATATGCTTCCTTTTTCTTTACAGAGGATTAGAACCATTTGTTTCATACAAGTTCACTATTTACTTGTTTGTTTCTCTGTTTATTTCTTTATTGCATAGACAACTCTAATATGTTGCTACACTATTATTCCTATAAAATTGTTGCTATACTAATACTCCCTGTGATGGAGGCCATCTGTCTCCCCTGGCCACGCGCCCACTGAGTTGCTGATTGGTCAGCTGTCCCTTGTGACGTCACAGTGCATATTCCCTCCTGCCATGGGAACACAGGGTCCCTTGGGGCCGGCCAGCAGGAACTGTTGGGGCAGGCCTTCAGGAGCGGCTGGTCCTGTGGCAGGAAGGCGGAGTATCCCCGCAGGCAGCGCAGCCTTGGGCTATAGGCTCTGAGCAGCAGACAGCAGTGGAGGACAAGGAGATGGAAGAGCCAGGGGTGGAGGAGCAAGAGGTGCAGGAGGAGGAGGTGCAGGAGCCTAGGATTGAGGAGCCAGGGAACAGCGGCGCACAGGTGAGCAGTAGCCTCTCAGGTCCTGCTGTTCCAAGTGAGTCCCCAACTCTCCCTGCCCCCCGCCCCCACCATACACGCCACAGCCAGGTTCCAACTTCTTACCCGCCGACCTGGGGGGTGGCTGACCCTGCAACCATCTTCCCCAGAAGCCACGCCCGCCCTAACCCATGGTCCCCCTTACCCGTGCTTCCCCCTTGGTCCCTGTCAGGATATCCAGTCCATCCCCGCTGCCTGGGACACGTCCACGGCGCTGAGGCGACTGCACAAGGAACTGGCGAACATCACGATCGATCCCCCGCCCATGTGCTCTGCAGGGCCAGTGGATGACAACATGTTCCAATGGAAGGGGACCATCATGGGACCCCCGGACAGCCCCTATGAGGGAGGGGTGTTCTGCCTAAACATACAATTCCCTCGAAATTACCCCTTCAGGCCTCCGGCGATTTCCTTCACCACCCCGATCTACCACCCCAATATCAACCGAAAGGGATATATCTGTGTCGATATTCTCAGGTCCCAGTGGTCTCCTATAATGACCATATCCAAACTCTTGCTGTCCATCAGCTCCTTGCTATGTGACCCCAACCCCAACCATGCCTTTGTTCCATCCATTGGGAGAATGTACCTAAAGGACAGGAAGGCATATGATACCATGGCGCGAGCTTGGACCAAGAAGTATGCTATGTGAGGGAGGGGCAAATGAAAACCCCTCACCTCAATAAAACACCTGGCTGTTGAATGGGCTCTTCTTTGATTGCTTTCTGGGAGGAATCCTTTCCCTTCTCACATCTGCCTATGAGGGTGTGTGGAGGCCTGGTGGGAAGCAGTGTTTGGGGGAAGGGCAAGGTTGGGAGACGGGGTATTTTGAGAGAGGCTAGTAGTAATAAATATTTGACTGAAACACTTCTTTCCTGCTTCAGGATGGGGAAGCAAGAACAAGGGGGTGGTGAGATTAGCAGGCGTCCTTTAGCACGCACAAGGTGGGGGAAACACTGGATGAAGAATAGGAAGATCATTAGGTATCTGGTTCATTCTGAGGTACCTGTGTCTTCAGTGTTTTTGCTTGGACCGACATGGAAGGTAAGCCACAGCCTCTTCTTTCAGGCCCACATTTAACTGTAGAAACATTAAGTGGATGAGGAGATGTCACAAAAGAAAACGAAGTCTTTTCTTCCAAGAATTCTCCACCCCCCCACACTACACTGCCCGCCTTTTTGACCCGTCTGCCACCCTCCACAGTCTGGGCTATATCCCCATTCTCAGGTCATGCTTATTGACAATAGAACACTTGTACAGGCTGCCCAAGTGCCCATGAGTAGATGAGTGGATAAAAGCACTGTGGTATGTGCACACAATGGAATAAATAGTACATGGAAATCTGTCCCTTTGTGACAGTGTGGATGGACCTGAAAAACCTTAGGCTCCGTGAAATAAGCCAGTCAGAGGACGACAAATAAATACCATAGGATCTCTGTCATAAGGAGCATCTAATGAACAAACTGAAGTAACAAGGAAAATGGGGAGAGGCTCCTAGAGAGCTGGCAGCCAGCTGTCAGAGGGGGTATGGGGTTCAGGCTAGGTGGGAAACCGGAAGGGAGTAAGAAAAGACCTTCCCAGATAACAGTATGGAGAAGACCAAGGGAAAAGGGGTGGGGCGGTGCAATAGAAGGGCGTGAAGGGGGACAGCGGGTGCTGCCAGAAGCAGACTTGAATGGGGTGGTGAACACACAATACAATATGCAAAGGATGAAGTGTAGACTCCCACGCTGCAAACCTGCATAATTTCACTCACCTGTGTCACCCCCCAGTAAGCGCAATTAAAAAATAACAGGATAGGAAAGTTTCCTTTCTTTGTGTAAATCTTTTCTCTATGAAAGAGTGTCCTCAATCTGTTGTCAGTGGAGCACTCCTGCGACTGAGCAGCAGTTTGGGTCCTGCTGCCTGCCTGCTAGGCTAAGTGTTAGAGGCAAAGGTTGGGTGGTGAAGGAAAGGGGTTAGGAACACCAGGAAGACAGACGAGAGAGACGCCAATGAAAACCACAATGAGATATAACCTCACAAGGTGAAAATGGCCATCATTGGATACATCTAATCGCCACAAATGCTGGCAGGGTTTGAAAACAAAGGCAACCATTTTGCCCTGTGGGTGGGAATGCAGAATGGGGAAGTCACGGTGGAAAACATGTTTGCATTTCTTCAGGTAATGGAACTGCCTGTTGGTCCATCAATTCCATTGGTGTATTTATACCCTGAGAATCCACAAAGATGCGCCATGCTACAGGTCAACATTATAAATGAGTAAGAACAATTAAGTAATCAGCGCCAAGGAGTGAGAGGGTCAGAATTCAAAAGGCAAGAGTGGCTAAACTCAAATACCAGGTGTGCAGGGACTTTGAGCATCCACGTGAGAGAGGATTTAGAGCTATGTGAAAGGGGCAGATCCTGATGACCTGACTGACAGGAGAGATTTTCCAAATTCTGCTTTCATAACATTAGGGTGCTGATTCCTTGCAGGATTGCTCATTGGTGTCATGAGAAAGAGGCATCTAACAGCCTTTTCAGGACCTTGGGACCCGACAGGCAGTCTGTGTGGTCCCTTTTTGCACTCTATGTCTGAGTGAGGCCATCTTTTCATCATTTCCTTCAACCAAAACAATATCTTCCAGTAGTTTGTAGAAAGGAGCAGACATACGAATGCCTCTGTCTTCCTTAAGCTGGCAAATAGAGAGATTTGCAGAAATAGAAAAAAAAAAACAAAAACAAAAACCGAAAAACTGAGGATACTACACTCATTAAATGTAGGTATTATTAATATATGCTGTTTACAATTTAATAAGAATCCATGGACATATAAGTAAATCTCTTTCCATGCATTAAATATATGCAAAGATAGATTGGGATAAACTACTGTGGGGGCTGAAAATGTTTAATGCTTTTCCTTCCTCCTTTTAAGTTCTTCAGGCTGGGCTAATAACCAAATTGATAGAGGTAGGCTGATAGGAGAAAATGCAAGTTCAATAGACGTTCATGGGTAATTCACACTAGCATGACACATCCACGGGAATTCCAAAGACAGTGAGACAACACCGGGTTGCTGGGACATTTTGGACAAAGAAGAAAAGGCAGGGTAACATGGTACTAGATTTTGAGGAATGCGAAAGAGTGATTTACAAGCAGTTGAGGAAGCGCCAAGCACACAGGCCAGGGCCTTAGTTCTGGGTGAATCCGCAACAATGGGACGCAGCAGGTACTCGGCTATGTGGACATGCCTTAAGCGGTCTACTCTTCACACTTAGTTCCATTAGCCTGAGGACATTCAGCAGTTTCTCTGTCTTGAGTCTCTAGGGCAGGAAAGGGAGGAAGACCCACGGTTCCGAGAGTGGTTTGTTTCTTGATAAATAGCTTACGATTCCTTTCCCCAAAAGCACTTTCAGGACGGCAGAATTTTCCCGTCACTACAGCTGTTGGAAAGAGAAGGTCCGGACAGAGGCGTCTGAGCAAACATGGTGAGCTTGGTTGGGAGGCATGTTATTAAGGGTGCATAGCGGGGAGCATTCCTTTGGTGTCCCTTTCCTTCCTGCACAGCACTTCAGGCAGACACCACCGGGTGGTCAGAGGTGAACTTTACTTACAAATTTCGGTCTCATAGCTTCAGCCAAGGGGTTTGCAGTGCACATATTTTGGTTAAGACGATCACTAGCTTCCAGTTCCATCCCTGGATTCACGGTAGTGCAGCTGGTTTGCAGGCGTTCCCTTTCCAGGTGCCTTCTGCCAGGACCTCATAGTCTAATCTGTGATGTTCGGTGGTTTCTGTTCTACTACGAGCGAGTCACGTGTGTGGAGGATTTGACTTCCTTACGAATTGCAAATGAACAGATGCAACAACTGATCCACGGGAGGTAAAGTAAAGGGTAAAAACACGTGTTACTTTGACAAGGCAGATGTAGAAACAGAACTGAGCCTCACATGTGCATTTGTGTCTGAGAGCTGGGAGTAGAGACCTGGGATGTGCAGAAAAGTTTATGTGGAAAAACCAACTGATTTAAACCCTCATTTTAAAAATTAATTAATTTATTTTATTCAGTTACATTTGTCTGGATTATCTCCTGTTCGCTCCCCCACCCCGGGCAAGTCCCACCTCACTACTCCCCTCTAACCTCCCCTTTAAATTTATCCTTGTGTCCTATATAGTAGCTCCTATAGAGCACTGTCCCCCCTATGGCGTCCCAATGCCCTGTGGCTACTGTTACAATGTTCTTAATTTCAATATCTCTGGTTATATTTTGTTTGCTTTTTCTTTTCTTGATTATGTTCCAGTTCAACGTGAGATCCTCTGCACCCCAATGTTCATAGCAACACAATTTACAATAACCAAGTACTGGAAGTAACTTAAGTGCCCATCAGTTAATGAGAGGATCCAAAAAGTATGGTACTTTTAGACAATGGAATTTTACGCAGCGGAGAGAAAGAAGGAGCTAATACCCTGTGCAATGGCATGGGTGAAATTTGTGGGCATTATGCTAAGTGAAAATAAGGCAGGTGTTGAGGGAGAAATACTATTTAGCGCCCCTCGCCCGCACCGCTTTTTCTTTTCTTTTCTTTTTTTTTTTTTTTTTTTTGCGAATTTTATAGGATTAATGCTGACAGCAAAGGGTAACCAATCTCCTGAGTGGAATTAAAGGCTCAAGGAAGAGTCAAAGAGTCTGACTACATGAATTATATGTTGAAGGGTAATGTGTCTAATTATATTTTCCAAATGATCTTAAGTAATCCATGCATTTTGAAAGGATATCTACCATTTGAAATGGACACTAAAGACTGCAAAATAGGCACGTGTGGAATCCAATGAGTTCTATAACCTAACAAAAATGTAGAAACAGGGATGATACACGAAACAGAACGAGGGTTGTCGCAAGGGAAGCGGCTGGGTGAAGGAAGAAGAAGGTGAAGGGATTACTGGAAGGACAGCTGTTCAGGATCCTTGGACACGGATCACAATGGGGGGTGGCCAGAGGGAAGAGGAGCGGGAGCTGGGTGCAGGAGAGCAAAGGGGGAAGAGGTGTGAGCAACTGTATTAGCAGAAACAACCCCCAAAATGTACATTAAAAACTAGTCCCTTCAAAACAACTTGGCCAATAATTGGCAGTGTTCCCTTCCCTCCTCACTAAACCCACCACAGAACTCTACCCACAGGAAGAACACATTGTGTCCTGGCTCCCGTTCCTGTGTCATGCTCTGAAATATTCCGAGAAGGTATTTCCGGGACATTGTCCACACAGTTCCTGGATCTCCACTGAGAATTTGGCTTATTCAGGTAACTGGGCCACAGTCACTGGCAAAATGGGTCAGTTCACTGAGTTCCTTGTGGAGGCCAGGTAATGGAATCAAAGTACCTTGGAAGAAAGTGTAGCACTTCTGCTCTGAGTGAATGAGATTCCGATGTAAATACACATCATCCATGGTGATGAGAGAGGCAATTGTGAGAAGCAACTATGACTGCTGGGAACTATGCTGTGAATCCAAGGGGAGAAACAGCGTTAACACTCCATTTATCAAAATTTCAGTGTACTTGATGGTTTCATGAATTGTAATAATATTGCAAAAGAAAGGATAGATCAGGTCCTTGGAGTCTTATCCATTGATTGAGAGTATAATTCAAATCGTATCTACCAGGTAACCCACTTTAGAATCTAAGCACATGCTTTCTATGAGAGAACTAAGGGAACGATATATACACACGTACATAATTCTTTCTATACGTCTACACATGCATTCTTTCAGAAAGAAATTAACATTATTTTGAAAAAGAATTGAATGTATCATGTGCATAGAAAACATGGGGAAAAACATTTTTTACACTCACCTCCTGACTGGAAATATTTCTCATCGAATGGAAATGTGTGTTTTTCAAGGGAGGGAACAAGAGGAAATGAGGAAACAACACTGGAAAAAAGTTTGTTCCTCTGCCGCCATATTTAATGTTTCCATTCGTTATTATATATGAAATAATAGAGAATGCTTGAATATCACTTGCAAACTGAGAACTGACTTTCTTTTAACTTTCAAACTGAAAGACATTCGGTGAAATATAAACTTACCATGAGGAGAAATATCTGGGGATAGAAGAAGAAATATATTTGTATGCAGTTTTCCTTTCTCACAAGTGACAAAACAGACAGACGTGACATTTGTTCCGTCCTGGGATTCAGCGAAAGGCAAATACCCATTAGGTCTGATTCTATATTTCACCAATTGCGTGGATATCCAAGACATTATCGTCACAATATTGATTCCAGTATGGCAGTGGTAAATGTTACGTGTGTCATCCCGAGCTGTGCTGAGTCAGTCCATGTTAGATTTACTCCGAGGAAACGTCATTGCTAGAAAATGTACATTTTCCCTTTCCACAGACAAGTGCTTGACAAGAAATAGTCTGGCTAGTACGACAGCAGCAAGTGAATGACTGGGTCTTTCGTCCTGAGCAGCTATGAAGACGAACCTATTGTTCACTTGATGTACACAGCATCACAGTACCTCTTCAATAGGCATATTTCATGTGGGAACATGGAGATAAGGCCTCAATCGAAGGATTTTGTAAAAATAAAACTCTTGTTAAACGCCTGAGCCCTTGTTTTGGGTATGAAAATTGAATGTCATCTCTGTTCTTGATTTTGTCAGAAAAGGACAGGCTACCCTTTACATTCTTGACATCTTTTCAGGATTAGGAAGTAAGCCTCCAATTCTGCTCTTTTCATCACTGTGCTTGCACCTGGTATGACCATTCTTGTCTTCAACCATTGTTTTCCTTCTTGGAAACAGTCTCTGGAGGCTACTCTCATTGTCACTTCCGTCTTAGAGCAGACAGGAGACTAGGCAGGGAATGTCTTAAAATGGGATAGTACAGGGAACCGAATGAAGGCTCCTGTCTTCCATATTACGAAACCACTTAGCTAGGGTGACTTAACACACAGAAACCTAAGGAAGATTCAATAGAATAATAAACTTCTCCTTTATTATTCCCTCCATTCATATTAACAATATTACACATCACATTTTTTTAACCGTTTGGGGTTTGTTAGAGACAGAAACATCAATCTGAGAGTGAAGCATCAATCATTGCCTCTCATTCACAGCCCACGTGGGGACCGAACCTGCATCCAGGGCACGTGCCCTATGGTAATCAAACCAGCACCTTCTGACTGTGTAGGGTGACACAAAACCGATGTAGCCACACCTGGGAGGGCTAAATATCCCTTACCTCTACGCTATGGTGAAGAAAAGTAGGGCTTTGGAGGCACCCGGGACTGCCTTCATCACAGTCTCGTGATGCAGCTTTGAATAATTTTGTATCTCTTTGAGCCTCAAGTTTCTGATTGGCAAAATAAAATAAATTATACTTCGTCCAAGAAATGGTTTTGAAGTCTCAGTGAGAAAATGTTATTTTGAAACAGTAACTATCCACCCAATAATTCTAGGCTTTATGGAAATAGTAATAAATATTTCCTCCCTCAACAAATTGCAGTACCATTGGAAAGACACTAGAGTCACCTATGGCGAAGACACAGGCATCCGCAGATGCCCTTTCCCTCCTCACACAGCCAAAACAAGGAGAGCAATGAATTTAAAAACAAAAACCAGCCAGAAACTGGCAGAAAATGGAACTGTATGAGAGTCCAACAACCAAGGAGTTACAGACTAAACATTCACACAGACCATAAGGAGGGGTAGAAGCGGCAAGTAGGGGTGGAGAGGACTCGCAGCAGGAAGGTGGCTGGAGAACTGGGACGGGAGAGGCGGCCCTGGCAGACAGGTGGCTGGTGGACCAGTCAAGGCAGCAGCTCCAGAGCGAGGGGTAGCATATTTGCTAGCAGATCAATGGAGATGAACAACGGTGGAGCGAAATGGACGACGCAAGCCAGGGCTCCAGTGCAGCTAAAAAAACCTCAAACCTCTGCTTGGAAACACCTGAGGGGTTTGCAGTAGCACAGAACACTCTCAGCCTCACAGGAGAGTTCCTTGGAGAGACACACAGAGTCCGAGAACGTATACAAAACCACTCCCCTGAGAATCAGCTTCACATGGGACTGTTTTGATTGTGGGTAGTAGGGGAAGTGACTGAAAGCCAGCAGAGAGCTAGGCAAGCAGCATCGTTCCCTGTCACACCCCTCCCCAAAATACGGCTCACAGCACGGCCAGGTGGGCTGCCCTAATTAAACCCTAAGGCTCTGCCCATTACCACATAAGAGGCACTCTGAAACAAACAACCAAAAACACATGGCTCAAATGAAAGAAGAGATCAAAGCTCCGACAAAAATGCAGCTAAGTGATGAAGGCTTAGCCAACCTATCAGAGGCACAGTTCCAAATGCTGGTCGTTGTGATGCTCAGAAATTGGCTGAGTATGGTCACAACATAGAGGAACAAGTGCAGCCTAGGAAAAGTGAAATAGAGGAACATGTTCAGGGAACCAACACGGACGGGAAGGAAAGCGGGACTGAGACGAACTGTTTGGAGCAGAAGGAAGAAAAACACATTCAACCAGAACAGAATGAAGAAACAACGATTCAAATCATTGAGGAGAGTCTTAGGAACCTCCAGGGTAATTCTAAGTGGTCCAACATCCAAATCATAGTGGTGGCAGGAGGACAAGAGGAAGAACAAGAAATGGAGACATTCTTTGAAAAGTGAATGAAGGACAACTTCCCCTATCTGGCACAAGAAACAGCCTTCCAGGAAGTCCAGGAAGCCCAGAGAGTCCCAAGGCAGTTGGACCCAAAGAGGAACAACCAAGGCACAGCACAATTACTTTGCCCAAGATTAAAGATATGGAGAGAATCTGAGAAGCTGCAAGAGATAAGCAGACAGTTATCTACAAAGGAATTCCCAAAAGATTGTCAGCTGATTTCTCAACAGAAACATTGGAGGCAAGAAAGGGCTGGGAAGAAGTATCCCAAGTGATGAAATGCAAGGAACTCCATCCAAGATTGTTCTATCCAGCAAAGCTGTCTTTTCGAACGCTCGGGCAGATAAAGCGCTGCCCAGACAAGTTCAATTTAAAGGAGTTCATCATCTCCAAGCCCTTATTATATGAAAAGATACAGAAAGTTGCCTAAGGAAAAAGAAGGTAAAAAAAAAAAAAATGCGAATAAAATGGCAGCAAAGTCACATCTATCAACAACCTAACCTTAAAAGCAAAAATAAAAACACACTACGCAGACAATTCCAACAGGAACTGAATGGCAGAAATGGAGGTAATATGGAGGGTTATTAGCGGGAGGGGGTGGACCGACAACGGGGGAAAAGGTACAGGGAATAAGAAACATTAATGATAGGAGCAAAATAGACCGGAGGAGGTAAGGGTGGTATAGGAAGAGGAATGGGAATGACATTATTGATACAGGAAAACAAAGGCAGCGATGACACAATACCCCTGGTTATTTTTCTTCTATGACTGTGTTCTGTCTTCCTCACTGGTTTCCACTCTTTCTATTCCTAACTCTAGGCTCTCATCAAAGTCAGGTTTTTCTTTTGTTTTAACTTCAAAACTTAATTTTTATTTTTTAGCCATAAAACACGATTTTCATAAAACCCTTCTACTAGGTTTAATTTTTAATAGATATTGATTTAATTTTATGTTTATTCAGTTATAATTGACTGCATTTCCTCCCCATCCCTGCACCTCACCCTAGCCAGTCCCACCTCCCCCAGACACCTCAAAACTCCCCTTTGATTTTCTCTTTGTGCATTTTAGAGTAGTAGATCCTGTAGACCACTCTCCCCTCTATCCCCTCCCTCTTCCCCTCTGACTATTGTACCATTGTTCTTAAAGTCGTATGTGTCTGTTTCTATTTTGTTTCCTTTTTTCCTCAGTTGATTATGTTGTCCTTAAAGGTGAGATCATTTGGTATTTCTCCCTCACAGCCTGGCGCATTTCACTTAACCTAATGCTGTCCAGTTCCATCCATACCATTGCAAAGTGTATCAGCTCCTTCTTTCTCTCTTCGGTGCAGATTTCCATTGTGTAAATGTACCATAGTTTTTGGATCCACTCATTAGCTGATGGGCACCTAGGTAGCCTCCAGCACTGGGCTATTGTGAATCGTGGTGCTATGGACATTGGGGTGCACAGGTTCTCTGGCATTGGTGTTTCAGTGTTCTAAGGGTACAATCCCAGCAGTGGAATTTCTGGGTCAAACGGCTTTTCCATTTTTAGTTTGCAGAGGAAATTCCCTACAGTTCTCCACAGTGGCCGCACCAGTCTGCATTCGCACCAACAATGTCCTGGTTGTCCCTTTTCTCCTCATCCTCTCCGACATCCGTGTCTTGCTTTGTTTATGTTGGCCACTCCGGCTGTTGTGAGATGGAACCTCATTGTGGTTTAATTTTATAAACGAAGAACACAGTAGAAGGAATCAAAAGCAGGATCGGGGGAGCTGAGGACCGCCTCAACAAATTCACTTTTCTCTATACTTTCTTTCGAGTATTTATAGTTATTGTTCCTTTATTCGTGCAAGGGGTTTTCTATTACTCATCCATGCAGACTAGGATTATTGGGATTGTATTATGCGGTGGAGATTGCTGCTAAAATGCCTTGGAGAAAGACGACAAAGGTAAATTAGGCAGGGTCTCAGGCCTCAGAAAATGTGCAGCCCAGTGTAGCTCCGATGTTTAACGCCTCCTGCGGTCTTCTATTGCATACTATAAGGTGTTCATTGGATGTTTCTTAAAGTCATTGGACAATAAGAAGCACAGTCATCTTCTATTTAAAAACTAGTTGCAATCCCGTGTCACGCAATTGAATCAGAGCAATTATTATTGTCCCAAGTTCAAGGATCATAAATTCGAAGTCCATCTGCCTTTTCTCCCACTGCCATCTTTACACGTATTACAAGATTTTGATCCATCTTCCCCAAAGTGTCTTTATCCTTCATCTCTTCCCTTGCCATTCTACTGCTAAAACTGCAGTTCCAAAGTAGTAGGAACATGTCAGCGATGGTCTCTACGTGACCCATCTGTCCTTGATTAAAGAATTTTGTATGAGAGACACTGGGGTAGGGTTGAGGGATGGGGAGACATGCAGAAAATTGTAAGTGAATTTTTTTTTTCAGAGAGACCCTGAAATAAAACCCAACAGCCAGAAGCAAGAGGGAGTTGCGGGGAGATAATGAGGGTGGGGAAGGCGGCAGGGGTATCAGGAACATGTATACGGAGATGTGGACAGAGCCAAAAGTGATGGGAAGATGGAGGATCGAACATGGGGATGGGTCTGGAGGGAGGCAGTGGGGACTCAACGGAGTTAGAGGTGGTTTTGTGGGAGGTAGTATGGTCAAAGAGAAATGAAAAGTCTTTACATTGAATAATGTTTTCCTATATGAATATTTGAAAAAATCCTCTGTTCTTATCTGTACCTGAAGCCTAACATTTAACTTGTTAATGTGCATGTCCCTGTTCATATTTTGTTTCCTTTTTTCCTCAGTTGATGATGTTGTACTTAAAGGTGAGATCATTTGGTATTTCTCCGTCACAGCCTGGCACATTTCACTTAGCATGATGGTGTCCACTTCCATCCATAGCATTGCATGGTTGTCTCTAAAGGACTCCCACCACATCATCCCTATGAGGAGCCTTGGGAACTATGTCGTCTAACAACCTACTTTCACAGATAACAGGTCTTGGAAGTTAATTGATTGGTGTGTGCTCTGTTACTATGAGCACGATTGTCTCAGTTACATCTAACTGCTTTGTATGTCCATAGAGTCCTTGCAGTTTGGCTTCCTTTGCAAACTATTTAAGATGTGTGAGTATGTACGCTCATGTATGCTTGTGTACTCCTTTGGTTTGGGGTTTGCATTTAAATGAAAATTAATTGCTGATTCTTACCTGATGAATTCATTGGTTCTGAATCAGGTTTATGCTTCAGACCACACTTACCATTTTGTTCATCCTAAGATCTTTTCTCTGAATTAAACCTCGTAGTATAAGACAGACTTCTCGAACTTCTCCTTAGTACCCCCAGCCTATTACTGTGGTTTGGAAAGTGTTTCACTTACTGAAACAGGACCCTGGATTGTAAGAAGTTTTGCTAGTATAGTCAGCGTTTTCTCAAGGCTTGGAAAGTGAAATGTTATGCTTCTGTAGATTATAAAGTTGAAATGTATATTTCCTAGGCTTTGGCCCTTTACACATTCCTTCTATGAATATTCAAGAGTCTCTCCATGTATCTACAAGTTGACGTAACAAGGAAGTGCTTACCCTTCAACGACCTCCCACGTTTGAAGCACTCTAGGAAGCAAGTCATTAGGTCTTATGTATTTATATACATGAAGAATATTCAAATGATCTTTGACTAGGGCTTCCCAGAGAGTACCAACCCAGTATGTGTTATATATCACATTATAAGGAGCTGGCACCAATACTTATAAATTGTAGAAGAAATACAACGGTCCTATATAAATTTTGTCTTTTTCATGTGACTGTCTTGACGTGATAACTTTGCATGTTTTTTGACATATATTTTTCCCCTCTGTCATGAATGAGTATTGTGCATACGCTGTATTTCTTCCCTGAAAAAAAGCGCTCTACTGTTCATTTTTTCTGGAGCATGAACTGCTATCTAGGGATATTTCTCTGGCCTTCTCTGAATTCTTTTTTCCCCGTAGTAACGCATACGATAGGATCAGGCAATGTCAAAAGGAAGAACCATGCCATTTTCCACCAATGTTTATGGAAAGATGTGAAAACTGTGAGCAGGGTTAATGACGGTCTTTCTTACTGAATGGAAAAAATCTAGAGTAATGATTTTAAAAATATTGGTCTTTAATATTTATGGGCTGTTGTTTAATTCATCAAAAATATTTCACACTTTACTTTTGGAGTCCCTGATTCTCCCATTTCCATTAAGTACGTGAAGTTTCTCTACACAAAACCACCTACACCTGGAAAAATACCCTACTTCATTTGGTTTCAAAGGGTCCCATGAAAAATGTAGGTTAATGTCAAGACTACTTCACCATACAGGATGCCTACTGTGTCTACATATATTTGCTTCTCATCGTTAATGGAAGGAGTGAATTAATTTTTTCTTCCCTAGAGTGTACCATTTATTTCGTCCAATGATTTATTAATCCTAGAAGTTGGTTCTATGGGGTTGACACCTATGGTTCATGATTCCTTATGGATATGTTACAGCTTGACCTTAGAGCGGATAGCACCTTTACCACTTGTCATTATTTTTTTACTCACTTTGTGGTATGAGAGACAGTTTTTATCCTTTCTGATATTTACCAAAGTCCATATTTTCAAGTTTCCGATAATCAATACATCTATTGTCATTACAGAGAACATGCTTGGGACTGTTATTGTTGCAAAATGCACTTTGAATTGGGTCTTCTCTGCTTAGAGTACTCTTCATTTTCTCCGGTTTTTAGAGGTAACCGCATGCCCTTTTACAATTTCATGAAGCAGAAGTAATTAAGGCCAAACTGACGGAATTTTAAATATGTCCAATTCATCTAGCAGGAAAGAACCACCAAAGGTAGTCGAAGCTATGTCTTCCATTTTAAGTAATGACGTGAGTGTGTCTAAAAAAATACAAGAAGGGGGGAGTTGTTAAAAGTCAGAAGATAGTTGTAAACATCCTTCATTACATCCCAAGTACAGAGGAAACCAGCAGTTCCAGAAAGGAAGAAAAATATCTACAGACTAGTTTTATGGAAGGGCATTTGAACTAAACCAAGAAAGGACTGCAGGGTGGAGACAAGGTGACGCGCTTAACCTTACAGAGCAAAATACTGTCATGCAAAGGAAAAAGTTAAGCTAGTATGCAGAAGCTAGATGCGTGATACTATTCTGGATTTAACGTAGCATGCGAAGGCCATGGTTCACATCATTTTTCCAAGTGTGAAAGCGACACAGACAGACTCTTACCTCACAGACACTAAATGCTTTCCCCTGACACGGTTTGTTCACTGGTGTCTTAACCTTCCTGGGACATCTGAAGGTTTCCTTGTCATATTCAGCAACGGATCTCGCAGTAGAATGTGCGCCACACATCGCAAGGCTCCTAAACTCTCTCAGGCTCTGTACCTGTGCTGCATTTTAATGCGATCTCGTGCTACATTCTGCATCACTAAATCTGCCACACCAACCAAGTTGTATTCTCTTTCGCCGTGCCTTAGCATGACTGCCTTCTAAATATGAACTTGGAGTGAACATGACTTCACCTTGACATCATGCTTTCTTTCCTTCAAATAATTTCAGTGCTTACCCAGTTTCAATTAACGGCATAACATCTGTTGAGGTCGTATTCTTCATCAAGGACATTTTTTAAGGCGGTGATACGTATGTTTTCATATATTGGGTTATGCACATATATTTCCATACTCTGGCTTGACAGTAGATTGGGAGAGGAAGAATTAAAGGATATAAGAACTAATTCTAACAAGGGAAATCATTGCTACTTGCCCCTTCAATATTCACCATCACCACTTCCCTTCTTTATTGCTGTCAGAAGGCATGCTTTTCGTGAGGAAAACACTTTAAAGTCTTCAGCACCGAGTTGCATTTTATCTATCCCAATCAGGGCCAAGTGTTTCTCACTTTCATGGTCTGCATTATAGATGTGAGGGGCCTTGTGATCCCGGTCTGCAACTCAGGGCACAGAACCCAGTCTGCCAGGGTCACCTTTGGAAAAACTGTTTCTTTATCCGTTAAAAAGGAAAGCCAAGGTGCCACCACTTTCTTGACTCCCATTCCACTGCATGGAATGCTGATGCTGTATGTGGGTTAGAACAGCCATCTTGAGACCTGTAGGGAAGCCAAGGGACCACAACCAGTACAGTTAAGCCACGTGAGAAGTGTCAACAGCAACTATGTAGTTGCTTCCCCTTATTGTCGGCCCAAAAGGAAATCTATGCCACCTACTGAAGCATTAATTGTCTGCATCAGTTTGCTTATTACTCCCACAAAAGGTATTGAAAATGGAGCCATGCAGCATATTTTGCAAACAATACACTTTAGTTAGGCAACCGTATCCTTGGAGACTGTATCCAAGGAAACAGCGTATACCGGAGACCATTGTGCTCAGAACCCGTCCCACAAGATTCTAGATCTTGTCACACCGCATTCTAGAACGCCGTATCCAAGGAAACCGTACCCTTGCAGACCGTATCCTAGGAAACCACTTATACCTGGAGACCATTGTTTTCAGAATCGATCCCCAAGATTCTAGATGCTGACACACCACATTCTAGAACGCCGTATCGAAGGCCACAGTATCCTTGGAAACCGTATCCTAGGAAACCGCTTATACCTGGAGGCCATTGTGCTCAGAACCCGCCCAACAAGATTCTAGATCCTGACACCACATTCTAAAAGGCAGTATCCAAGGCAACCGTATCCTTGGAAACCATATTCTAGGAAACCGCTTATCTCTGGAGACCATTGTTTTCGGAATCTGTCCCCATGTTTCTAGATTCTGACACAACACATTCTAGAACGCCGTATCCAAGGAAACCATATACTTGGAAACCGTATCCTAGGAAACCGCTTATCTCTGTATACCATTGTGCTCAGACCCGTCTAACAACCCCTAGATCCGGACACACCACATTCTAGAACGCCGTATGCAAAGCACCATATCCTTGGAGACCGAATACTAGGAAACCGCTTATATCTGGAGACTATAGTGCTCAGATCCTGTCCCACAAGATTCTAGATCCTGAACACCACATTCTAGAACTCCGTATCCAAGGCCACCGTATCCTTGGAGACCGTATCCTAGGAACCGCATATCCCTGGAGACCATTTTCTCAGAACCCGTCCCACAAGATTCTAGATCCTGACACACAATGTTCTAGAACGCCCTATCCAAGGCAACCGTATCCTGGGAAACCGTATCCTAGGAAACCAGTTATCTCTGGAGACTATGGTGTTCAGAACCCATCCCCAAGATTCTAGATCCTGACACACCACTTTTTAGAACTCCGTATCTAAGGCAACCATATCCTTCAAGACCGTATCCTAGGAAACCATGTATCCCTGGAAACTATTGTGCTCAGAACCTGTCCCATATGATTCTAGATTCTGACACACCACATTCTAGAACGCCGTATCTAAGGCAACCGTATCCTTGGAAACAGTATCCTAAGAAACTGCTTATCTCAGGAGACCATTGTGCTCAGAATCTGTCCCCAGATACTAGATACTGACAAACCGAATTCTAGACTCCGTATGCCAGGCAACCGTAACCTTGGAAACCGTATCGTAGGAAACCGCTTATCTCTGGAGGCCATTGTGCTCAGAACCCGTCCCACAAGATTCTAGATCCTGACTAACCACATTCTACAACGCCATCTCCTAGGCACCGTATCCTTCGAGACAGTACCTTAATAAACCGCTTAATCTGGAGACTATTGTGCTCAGAACCTGTCCCACAAGATTCTAGACCCTGACACACCACATTCTTGAATGCCGTATCCAAGGTAACCATATCCTTGGAGTCCGTATCCTAGGAAACCCCGTGTCCCTGGAGACCATTGTGCCCAGGATCCATCCCACAAGATTCCAGACCCTGACACACCACATTCTAAAACGTCGTATCCAAGGCAACCGTATCCTTGGAAACCCGATCCTCGGAAATCGCTTATCTCTGGAGACCATAGGGCTCAGAACCCGCCCCACAAGATTATAGATCCTGACAAACCACATTCTAAAACGCAGTTCCAAGGCCACCCTATCCTTGGAAACCGTATCCTAGGAAACCGCTTATCTCTGCAGACCATTGTCTTCAGAATCTGTCCCCAAGATTCTAGATCCTGACACACCACATTCTAGAACGCCGTATGCAAGGCAACCGTATCCTTGGAGAGCGTATCCTAGGAAACCGAGTATCCCTGGAGACCATTGTGCTCAGAACCCGTCCCACAAGATTCTAGATACTGACACACCACGTTCTCGAACGCCATATCCAAGGCAACCGTATCCTGGGAAACCGTATCCTAGGAAACTGCTTATATCTTGAGGCCATTGTGCTCAGAACCCGCCCCACATGATTCTAGATCCTGACACACCATGTTCTAGAACGCCGTATCCAAGGCACCGTATCCTTGGAAACCATATCCTAGGAAACCTCTTATATCTGGAGGCCATTGTGCTAGAACCCCTCCCACAAGATTCTAGATCCTGACACAACACATTCTAGAACTCCGTATCCAAGGCAACCATATCCTGAGACCATATCCTAGGACACCGCGTATCCCTGGAGACCATTTTCCTCAGAATCCATCCCACAAGATTCCAGACCCTCACACACCACTTTCTTGAACGCCGTCTCCAGGCAACCGTATCCTTGGAAACCGTATCCTAGGAAACTGCTTATCTCTGGAGACCATTGTGCTCAGAATCTGTCCCCAGATTCTAGATTCTGACACACCGAATTCTAGAACGCTGTATCCACGGCACCGTATCCTTGCAGACCGTATCATAGGACAGCGCTTATATCTGCAGACTATAGTGTTCAGAACCTGTCCCACAAGACTCTAGATCATGACACACGACATTCTAAAAGTCGTATCCAAGGACGGTATCCTTGGAGTCCGTATCCTAGGAAACGCCGTAACCCTGGAGACCATTGTGCTCACAATCCGGCCCACAATATTCTCAATCCTGACACACCACATTTTTTAACGCCGTGTCAAGGCAACCATGTCCTTGAAGATTGTATCCTAGGAAACCGTTTATACCTGGAAACCATTGTGCTGAGAACCCGTACAACAGGATCCAGATACTGACACAACACATTCTAGAACTCCGTATCCAAGGCAACCATATCCCTGGAGACCGATTCCCAGGAAACCGCATATCCCTGGAGACCATTGTGCTCAGATCCCGTCCAACAAGATTCTAGAATCTGAGACAACAGGTTCTAGAACTCCGTGTCCAAGGAAACCGTATCCTTGGAGACCGTATCCAAGGAAACAGCGTATCCTGGAGACCATTGTGCTCAGAACCCGTCCCACAAGATTCTACATCGTGACACAGCACATTCTAGAACGCCGTATCCAAGCAAACCGTATCCTTGCAGACCGTATCCTAGGAAACCGCTTATCTCTGTAGACCATTGTGCTCAGACCCCTCTAACAACCTCTAGATCCGGACACACCACATTCTAGAACGCCGTATGCAAGGCACCATATCCTTGGACACCGTTTCCTAGGAAACCGCTTATATCTGGAGACTATTGTGCTCAGAACCCGGCCCAAAAGAGTCTATATCCTGAACACCGAATTCTATAACGCCGTATCCAAGGCAACCGTATCCTTGGAAACCGTATCCTAGGAAACCGCTTATCTCTGGAGACCATGGTACTTAGAACCCGTCCCACAAGATTCTAGATTCTGACACACCACATTCTTGAACGCCATGTACAAGGCAACAGTGTCCTTGAAGACCGTATCCTAGGAAACCGTGTATCCTTGGAAACCATTGTGCTGAGAACCCTTCCCACAAGTTTCTGGATCCTGACACAACAAATTCTTGAACTCCATACTCAAGGAAACCATATCCTTGAAGACTGTATCCTAGGAAACCGTGTATCCCTGGAGACCATTGTGCTCACATTCGGTCCCACAAAATTCCAGACCCTGACACACCACATTCTTGAACGCCGTCTCCAAGGCAAATGTATCTTTGGAGACCGTATCCTAGGAAATCGCTTATATCTGGAGGCCATTATGCTCAGAACCAGCCCCACAAGATTCTACATCCTGACTAACCACATTCTACAACGCCATATCCAAAGCAACCGTATCCTAGCAAACTGCTTATCTCTGGAGACCATTGTGCTCAGAAACTGTCCCAAGATTCTAGATTCTGACACACCGAATTCTAGAACGCTGTATCCAAGCACAGAATCCTTGGAGACCGTATCCTAGGAAAGCACATATATCTGGAGACTATTGTGCTCAGAACCTGTCCCACAAGATTCTATATCCTGACCCACCACATTCTAAAACGCCATATCCAAGGCAACGGTATCCTTGGAAACCATATCCTAGAAAACCCCGTATCCCTGGCGACCATTGTGCTCAGAACCTGTCCCAATAGATTCCAGACCCTGACACACCACATTCTACAAAGCCTTATCCAAGAAAACCGTATCACTGGATATCGTATGCTAGGAAACCGGTTGTACCTGGAGACCATTGTGCTCAGAACCCGTCCCACAAGCTTCCAGACCCTGACACACCACATTCTTCAACGCCGTCTCCAAGGAAACTGTATCTCTGCAGACCGTATCCTAGGAAACCCTGTATCCCTGGAGACCATTGTGCTCAGAATCCGGCACACAATTATCTAGATAATGACACACCACATTCTTGAACGCAGTGTCCAAGGCAACGGTGTCCTTGAAAACCGTATCCTAGGAAACCGTGTATCCCTGGAAACCATTGTGCTGAGAACCCGTCCCACAAGATTCTAGATCCTGACACAACACATTCTAGAACTCCGTATCCAAGGCAACCGTATCCTTGGAGACCGTATCCTAGGAAACCACATATACCCGGAGGCCATTGTGCTCAGAACCCGTCCAACAAGATTCTAATATCTGACACACCATGTTCTAAAATGTCGTGTCCATGGCAACCGTATCCTTGGAGACCGTATCCTAGGAAACCGCGTATCCATGGAGACCATTGTGCTGAGAACCCGTCCCACAAGATTCTAGACCACGACACACCACACTCTTGAACGCCGTATCCAAGGCAACCGTATCCTTGTAGACCGTATCCTAGGAATCCCCTTATCCCTGGAGACCATTCTGCTCAGAACCCGTCCCACAAGATTTTAGATCCTGCCACACCACATTCTAGATCGCGGTATCAAAGGCACCGTATCCTTGGAGACCGTATCCTAGAAACCGCTTATATCAAGAGACTATTGTGCTCAGAACAAGCACTACAAGATTCTAGATCCTGACAAACCGCATTCTAGGAAGGAGTATCCAAGGCAACCGTATCTTTGAAGACCGTATCCTAGGAAATCGCTTATCTCTGGAGACCATAGTGCTCAGAACCCGCCACACAAGATTCTAGATCCTGACAAACCACATTCTAAAACGCAGTCCAAGGCCACCGTATCCTTGGAGACGTATACAAGGAAACCGTGTATCCCTGGATACCATTGTGCTGAGAACACGTCCCACAAGATTCCAGATCCTGACACACCACATTCTACATCGCCGTGTCCAAGGCAACCGTATCCTTGGAAACCGTAAGCTAGGAAACCTCGTATCCCTGGAGACCATTGTGCACAGAACCAGGCCCACAAGATTCCGGACTCTGACACACCGCATTATAGAACGCCGTATGCAAGGCAACCATATCCTTGGAGTCCGTATCCTAGGAAACCTCATATACCTGGAGACTATTCTGCTCAGAACCCGGCCCACAAGTTTCTAGATCCTAACACCACATTCTTGAACGCCGTCTCCAAGGCAACCGTATCCTTGGAAACCTTATCGTAAGAAACTGCTTATCTCTGGAGACCATTGTGCTCAGAACCCGTCCCACAAGATTCCCGACCCTGACACACCACATTCTGGAACCCCGTATCCAAGACAAGCCTATCCCCGGAGACCATATCCTAGGAAACCTCGTGTACCTGGAGACCATTGCTCTCAGAACCCGGCCCTCAAGATTCTAGATCCTGAACACCGCATTCTATAACGCAGTATCCAAGGCAACCGTATCCTTGGAAACCGTATCCTAGGAAACCGCTTATCTCTGGAGACCATTGTGCTCAGAACCCGTCCCACAAGATTCTAGATCCTGACACACCACATTCTTGAACGCCGTGTACAAGGCAACAGTGTCCTTGAAGACCGTATCCTAGGAAACCGTGTATCCTTGGAAACCATTGTGCTGAGAACCCGTCCCACAAGTTCTAGATCCTGATACAACAAATTCTAGAACTCCATACCCAAGGAAACCATATCCTTGAAGACTGTATCCTAGGAAACCGTGTATCCCTGGAGACCATTGTGCTCACAATCCGTCCCACAAGATTCCAGACCCGGACACACCACATTCATGAATGCCGTATCCAAGGCAACCGTATCCTTGGAGACCGTATCCTAGGTAACCATATATACCTGGAGACCATTATGCTCAGAACCCGTCCAACAAGATTCTAAAATCTGACACACCACGTTCTAGAACGCCGTGTCCAAGGCAACCGTATCCTTGGAGACCGTATCCAAGGAAACAGCGTATCCCAGAGACCATTGTGCTCAGAACCCGTCCCACAAGATTCTAGATCATGACACAGCACATTCTAGAACGCCGTATCCAAGCAATCCTTATCCTTGCAGACCGTATCCTAGGAAACCGTGTATTCCAGAAGTCCATGGTGCTCAGAACCCGTCCCACAAGATTCTGGATCCTGACACACCACATTGTAGAACGCCGTATCCAAGGAAACCGTATCCTTGCAGACCGTATCCTAGTGAACCGTGTATCCCAGGAAACCATTGTGCTCAGAACCCGTCCCTCAAGATTCTAGATCCAGACACACCACATTCTAGAACGCCGTATCCAAGGCACCAGTATACTTGGAGACCGTATCCCAGGACACCGCTTATCCCGAGAGACCATTGTGCTCAGAACCCCTCCCAAAGATTCTAGATCCTGACACACCACGTTCTAGAACGCAGTATCTAAGGCAACCATATCCTTGGAATCCGTATCCTAGCAAACTTCTTATCTCTGGAGACCATTGTTTCAGAATATGTCCCCAAGATTCTACAGACTGAGACACCACAATCTAGAACACCATGTGCAAGGCAACCGTATCCTTGGAGTCCATTCCTAGGAAACCGCGTATCCTTGGAGACTAGTGCTTTCAGAACCCGGCCCACAAGGTTCTAGATCCTAAACTCCACATTCTAGAACGCCGTATCCAAGGCAACCGTGTCCTTGGAAACCATATCCTAGGAAACCGCTCATATATGGGGGCCATTGTGCTGAGAACCCGTATAACAAGATTCTAGATCCTGACACACCAAATTCTAGAACGCAGTATCCAAGGCAACCATATCCTTCGAAACCGTATCCTGGGAAACCGCTTATCTCTGGAGACTATTGTGCACAGAACCTGTCCCACAAGATTCTAGATCCTGACACGCCGCATCTAAAACGCCCTATCCAAGGAAACCGTATCCTGGGAGACCGTATCATAGGATACCCCGTATCCTTGGAGACAATTGTGCTCAGAATCCATCCCACAAGATTCTAGATACTGACACACCACATTCTTGAGCGCCGTGTCCACGGCAACCGTGTCCTTGAAGACCGTGTCCTAGGAAACCTTGTATCCCTGGAAACCATTGTGCTGAGAACACGTCCCACAAGATTCTAGATCCTGACACACCACATTCTAGAACGCCGTGTCCAAGGCAACCGTATCCTTGGAAACTGTATCCTAGGAAACCGCTTATCTCTGGAGACCATTGTGCTCAGAACCCGTCCCACAAGATTCTAGATCCTGACACACCACATTCTTGAACGCCCTGTACAAGGCAACAATGTCCTTGAAGACCGTATCCTAGGAAACCGTTAATTCTTGGAAACCATTGTGCTGAGAACCCGTCCCACAAGTTTCTAGATCCTGACACAACAAATTCTAGAACTCCATACTAAAGGAAACCATATCCTTGAAGACCGTATCCTAGGAATCCGTGTATCCCTGGAGACCATTGTGTTCACAATCTGTCCCAAAGATTCCAGACCCGGACACACCACATTCTTGAACGCCGTCTCCAAGGCAAACGTATCCTTGGAAACCGTATCCTAGGAAACCGCTTATATCTGGAGGCCATTATGCTAAGAACCAGCCCCACAAGATTCTACATCCTGACTAACCACATTCTACAACGCCGTATCCAAAGCAACCGTATCATAGGAAACTGCTTATCTCTGGAGACTACAAACTGTCCCAACATTCCACATTCTGACACAACGAATTCTAGGACGCTGTATCCAAGCACAGAATCCTTGGAGACCGTATCCTAGGAAAGCGCATATATCTAGAGACTATTGTGCTCAGAACCTGTCCCACAACATTCTAGATCCTGACACAACATATTCTAAAACGCCATATCCAAGGCAACCGTATCCTTGCCATCAATATCCTAGGAAACCCCGTATCCCTGGCGACCATTGTGCTCAGAACCTGTCCCACAAGATTCCAGACCCTGACACACCACATTCTACAATGCCGTATCCAAGGCAACCGTATCACTGGATATCGTATGCAAGGAAACCGGTTGTGCCTGGAGACCATTGTGCTCAGAACCCGTCTCACAAGCTTCCAGACCCTGACACACCACATTCTTCAACGCTGTCTCCAAGGAAACTGTATCTCTGCAGACCGTATCCTAAGAAACGCTGTATCCCTGGAGAACTTTGCTCAGAATCCGACACACAATTATCTAGATACTGACACACCACATTCTTGAACGCAGTGTCCAAGGCAACGATGTCCTAGAAGACAGTATCCTAGGAAACCGTGTATCCTTGGAAACCATTGTGCTGAGAACCAGTCCCACAAGATTCTAGATCCTGACACAACACATTCTAGAACTCCGTATCCAAGGCAACCGTATCCTTGGAGACCGTATCCGAGGAAACCGTGTATCCCTGGAAACCATTCTGCTGAGAACCCGTCCCACAAGAATCTAGATCCTGACAAACCACATTCTAAAATGCAATCCAAGGCCATCGTATACATGGAGACCATATCCTAGAAAACAGTGTATCCCTGGGAAACATTGTGCTGAGAACATGTCCCACAAGATTCCAGATGCTTTCACACCACATTCTAGAATGCGGTGTTTCGGGATCTGGAATCTTTTGGTGCGGGTTCTGAGCACTATGGCCTCCAGAGTAAGCGGTTTCCTAGGATACAGTTTCCAAGGATACGGTTGCCTTGGATACTGCGCTCTAGAATGCGGTGTGAAAGGATCTAGAATCTTGTGGTGCGGGTTCTGAGCACAATGGCCTCCTGAGATAAGCGGTTTCCTAGGATACTGTGTCCAAGAATATGGTTGCCGAGGATATTGCATTCTACAATGCGGTGTGTCAGGATCTAGAATCTTGTGGTGCGGGTTCTAAGCACTATGGTCTCCAGAGTAAGCGGTTTCCTAGGATACGGTTTCCAAGGATACGTTTGCCTTGGATACGGGGTTGTAGAATGTGGTGTGTCAGGATGTAGAATTTTGTGGGGATCGTACTGAGCACAATGGACTCCAGAGATAGGCGGTTTCCTAGTATACGGTTTCCTAGCGTACGGTTGCCTTGGATACTGCGTTTTAGTATGCGGTATTTCAGGATCTAGAATCCTGTGGTGCCGGTTCTTAGCACAATGGCGTCCAGATATAAGCGTTTTCCTAGGATAGGGTTTCCAAGGAAAGGGTTGCCTTGCATACGGCGTTGTAGAATGTTGTGTGTCAGGATCTAGAATCTTCTTGGACGGGTTGTGAGCACAATGGCGTCCATATATAACCGGTTTCCTAGGATTCGATTTCCAAGGATACAGTTTCCTAGGATACGGCGTTCTAGAATGTGGTGTGTCAGGATCTAGAATCTTGTGGCGCGGGTTCAGAGCAATATGGTCACCTGAGATCAGGGGTTTCCTAGGATACGGTTTCCACGGATAAGGTTGCCTTGGAAACGGCGTTCTAGAACGTGGTGTGTCAGGATCTAGAATCTTGTGGGCGGGTTCTGAGCACAATTGCCTCTAGATATAAGCAGTTACCTAGGATACGATCTCCAAGGATACGGTTGCCATGCATACGGTGTTCTAGTATGTGCACTTCATGATCTAGAATCTTGTGGGCCCGGTTATGAGAACTATAGTCTCCAGGGATACGCGGTTTCCTAGGATACCGACTACAAGGATACGGTTGCCTTGCATACTGCGTTCTAGGATGTGGTGTGTCAGGATCTAGAATCTTGTCATGAGTGTTCTGAGCACAATGGCCTCCTGAGATAAGCGGTTTCCTAGGATAAAGTTTCCAAGGATACGGTTGCATTGAATACGACGTTTAGAATGTGGTGTGTCAGGATCTAGATACTTGTGGGGCGGGTTTTGAGCACAATGGCAGACAGATATAAGAGGTTTCCTAGGATACGGTTTCCAAGGATACGGTTGCCTTGGATACTGCATTCTAGAATGTGGTGTGTCATGATCTAGAATCTTGTGGGGCACGTTCTGAGCACAATGGCCTCCAGAGATAGGCGGTTTCCTAGGATACGGTTTCCAAGTATACGGTTGACTTGGATACTGCGTTTTAGAATGTGGTTTGTCAGGACCTAGAATCCTGTGGTGCCGGTTCTAAGCACTATGGTCTCCAGAGATAAGCGGTTTCCTAGGATACGGTTTTCAAGGATACGGTTGCCTTGGATACTGCATTCTAGAATGGGGTGTGTCAGGATATAGAATCTTGTGAGGACCGTTCTGAGCTCAATGGCCTCCACAGATAGGCGGTTTCTAGGATACGGTTTGCAACTATACGGTTTCATTGCATACTGCGTTTTAGAATATGGTTTGTCAGGATCTAGAATCTTGTGGTGTGGGTTCTAAGCACTATCGTCTTCAGAGTAAGCGGTTTCCTAGGATACGATATCCAAGGATACGGTGGCCTTGGATACTACATTCTTGAATGCAGTGTGTCAGGATCTAGAATCTTGTGCTGGGTGTTCTGAGCACAATGGCCTCCTGAGATAAGCGGTTTCCTAGGATAGGGTTTCCAAGGATACGGTCGCCTTGGATACCGCGTTCTAGAATGTGGTGTGTCAGGATCTAGAATCTTGAGGGAGGGGTTCTGAGCACTATGGTCTCCAGAGATAAGAGGTTTCCTGGCATACGATTTCCAAGGATATGGTTGCATTGGATACTGCATTCTAGAATGTGGTGTGTCAAGATGTAGAATACTGTGCGGCACGTTCTGAGCACAATGGCCTCCGGAGATAGGCAGTTTCCTAGGATACGGTTTGCAAGTATACGGTGGCCTAGTATACTGCGTTGTAGAATGCGGTGTGTCAGGATCTAGAATCTTGTGGTGGGGGTTCTGAGCACAATGGCCTCCTGAGATAAGCGGTTTCCTGGGATTCGGTTTCCAAGGATACGGTTGCCTTGTATACATCATTCTAGAATGCGGTGTGTCAGGATCTAGAATCTTGTGGTGCGGGTTATGAGCACTATGGCCTCCTGAGATAAGCGGTTTCCTAGGATACGGTATCCAAGTATACGATTGTCTTGGCAACGGCGTTCTATAATGTGTTGTGTCAGGATCTAGAATCTTGTGGTGCGGGTTCTGAGCACTATGGTCTCAGAGAGTAAGCGGTTTCCTAGGATACGGTTTCCAAGAATATGGTTGCCTTCGATACTGAATTCTAGAATGCAGTGTGTCAGGATCTAGAATCTTGTGGTGCGGGTTCTGAGCACAATGGCCTCCTGAGATAAGCGGTTTCCTAGGATACGGTTTCCAAGAATACGGTTGCCTTGGCAACTGCATTCTAGAATGTTGTGTGTCAGGATCTAGAATCTTGTGGTGCGGGTTATGAGCACTATGGTCTCCAGAGTAAGAGGTTTCCTAGGAAAAGGTTTCCAAGGATACGGTTGCCTTGGATACTGCATTCTAGAATGTGGTGTGTCAAGATCTAGAATCTTGTGGTGCGGGTTCTGAGCACTATGGTCTCCAGAGTAAGCGGTTTCCTAGGATACGGTTTCCAAGGATACGGTTGCCTTGGATACTGCATTCTAAAATGCGGTGTGTAAGGATCTAGAATCTTGTGCTGCGAGTTCTGAGCACAAGGCCTCCTGAGATAAGCGGTTTCCTATGATACGGTTTCCAAGGATACGGTAGCCCTGGATACGGCGTTCTAGAATGTGGTGTGTCAGGATCTAGAATATTGTTGGTCAGTTTCAGAGAACAATAGTCTACAGGAATACGCGGTTTCCAAGGATACGGACTCCAAGAATACGGTTGCCTTGAATACGGCGTTCTAGAATGTGGTGTGACAGGATCTAGATCTTGTGGGACGGGTTCTGAGCACAATGGTCTCCAGGGATTCGCGGTTTACTAGGATTCCGTCTCCAAGTATACGGTTGCCTTGGATAGTGCGTTTTACAATGTGGTATGTCAGGATCTAGAATCTTGTGGTGAGGGTTCTGAGCACTATGGTCTCCAGAGTAAGCGGTTTCCTAGGATACGGTTTCCAAGGATACGGTTGCCTTGGATAATGCATTCTAGAATGCGGTGTGTCAGGATCTAGAATCTTGTGGTGCGGTTTCTGAGCACAATGGCCTCCTGAGATAAGCGGTTTCCTAGGATACGGTTTCCAAGGATACGGTTGACTTGGATACGGGGTTCTAGAATGTGGTGTGTCAGGATCTTGAATCTTGTGGGACGGGTTCTGAGCACTATGGTCTCCAGAGATAAGCGGTTTCCTAGGATACGGTTGGCTTGGAACTGCATTCTAGAATGTGGTGTGTCAGTATCTAGAATCTTGTGGGGCACGTTCTGAGCACAAAGGCCTCCTGAGATAAGCGGTTTCCTAGGATACGGTTTCCAAGTATACCGTTGTCTTGGTTACTGCGTTTTACAATGTGGTTTGTCAGGTTTTAGAATCTTGTGGTGCGGGTTCTGAGCACTATGGTCTCCAGAGATAAGCGGTTTCCTAGGATACGGTTTCCAAGGATACAGTTGCCTTGAATACTGAATTCTAGAAAGCGGTGTGTCAGGATCTAGAGTCTAGTGGGGCGAGTTCTGAGCACAATGGCCTCCTGAGAAAAGCGGTTTCCTAGGATACGGTTTCCAAGGATACAGTTGCCTTGGATACGGCGTTCTAGAATGTGGTGTGTCAGGATCTAGAATCTTGTGGTGCGGGTTCTGAGCACTATGGTCTCAGAGAGTAAGCAGTTTCCTAGGATACGGTTTCCAAGAATACGGTTGCCTTGGATACTGCATTCTAGAATGAGGTGTGTCAGGAGCTAGAATCTTGTGGTGCGGGTTCTGAGAACTATGGTCTCCAGAGTAAGCGGTTTCCTAGAATACGGTTTCCAAGGATACGGTTGCCTTGGATACTGCATTCTAAAATGCGGTGTGTAAGGATCTAGAATCTTGTGGTGCGATTTCTGAGCACAAGGCCTCCTGAGATAAGCGGTTTCCTATGATACGGTTTCCAAGGATACGGTAGCCTTGGATACGGCGTTCTAGAATGTGGTGTGTCAGGATCTAGAATCTTTTGGTTCTGGTTCTGAGCACAATGGCCCACTGAAATAAGCGGTTTCCTAGGATACGGTTTCCAAGGATACGGTTGCCTTAGATACACCATTCTAGAATGCGGTTTGTCAGGATCTAGGTTCTTGTGGTGCGGGTTCTGAGCACAATGGCCTCCAGAGATAGGTGGTTTCCTAGGATAAGGTTTGCAAGTATATGGTTGCCTTGTATACTGCGTTCTAGAATGTGGTGTGTCAGTATCTAGAGTCTTGTGGTGCGGGTTCTGAGCACAATGTCCTCCTGAGATAAGCGGTTTCCTAGCATACAGTTTCCAAGAATATGGTTGCCCTGTATACGGCGTTCTAGAATGTGGAGTGTCAGGATCTAGATTCTTGAGGTGCTGGTTCTGAGCACTATGGCCTCCTGAGATAAGCAGTTTCCTAGAATACGTTTTCCAAGGATACAGTTGCATTCGATACAGCATTCTAGAATGCGGTGTGTCAGGATCTAGAATCTAGTGGGGCGGGTTTGAGCACAATGGCCTCCAGAGATAGGCCGTTTCCTAGGATACGGTTTGTAAGTATACGGTTGCCTTGGATACTACGTTTTAGAATGTGGTGTGTCAGGATCTAGAATCTTCTGGGGCGGGTCTGAGCACAATGGCCTCCATATATAAGCAGTTTCCTAGGATACGGTTTCCAAGGATACGGTTGGCTTGCATATGGGGTTCTAGAATGTTGTGTGTCAGGATCTAGAATCTTGTTGGACGGGTTCAGAGCACAATGGCCTCCATATAAAAGTGGTTTCCAAGGATACTGTTTCCAAGGATACGGTTGCCTTGGATACTGCGTTTTACAATGTTCATTGTCAGAATCTAGAATCTTGTGGGGCAGGTTCTGAGCACAATGGTCTCCAGAGATAAGAGATTTCCTAGGATACGGTTTCCAGGATACGGTTGCCGTGGACACGGCGTTCTAGAATGTGGTGTGTCAGGATCTAGAATATTGTTGGTCAGGTTCAGAGAACAATAGTCTACAGGAATACGCGGTTTCCTAGGATACGGACTCCAAGAATAAGGTTGCCTTGCATACGGCGTTCTAGAATGTGGTGTAACAGGATCTAGAATCTTGTGGGACGGGTTCTGAGCACAATGGTCTCCAGGTATTCGCGGTTTACTAGGATTCCGTCTCCAAGTATACGGTTGCCTTGGATAGTGCGTTTTACAATGTGGTATGTCAGGATCTAGAATCTTGTGGTGCGGGTTCTGAGCACTATGGTCCCCAGAGTAAGCGGTTTCCTAGGATACGGTTGGCTTGGAACTGCATTCTAGAATGTGGTGTGTCAGGATCTAGAATCTTTTGGTTCTGGTTCTGAGCACAATGGCCTCCTGAAAAAAGCGGTTTCCTAGGATACGGTTTCCAAGGATACGGTTGCCTTAGATACAGCATTCTAGAATGCGGTTTGTCAGGATCTAGAATCTTGTGGTGCGGGTTCTGAGCATAATGGCCTCCAGAGATAGGTAGTTTCCTAGGATAACGTTTGCAAGTATATGGTTGCCTTGTATACTGCGTTCTAGAATGTGGTGTGTCAGTATCTAGAGTCTTGTGGTGCGGGTCCTGAGCACAATGTCCTCCTGAGATAAGCGGTTTCCTAGGATACGGTTTCCAAGAATATGGTTGCCCTGTATACGGCGTTCTAGAATGTGGAGTGTCAGGATCTAGATTCTTGAGGTGCGGGTTCTGAGCACTTTGGCCTCCTGAGATAAGCAGTTTCCTAGAATACGTTTTCCAAGGATACGGTTGCATTCGATACAGCATTCTAGAATGAGGTGTGTCAGGATCTAGAATCTAGTGGGGCGGGTTTGAGCACAATGGCCTCCAGAGATAGGCCATTTCCTAGGATACGGTTTGTAAGTATACGGTTGCCTTGGATACTACGTTTTAGAATGTGGTGTGTCAGGATCTAGAATCTTCTGGGGCGGGTCTGAGCACAATGGCCTCCATATATAAGCGGTTTCCTAGGATACGGTTTCCAAGGATACGGTTGGCTTGCATATGGGGTTCTAGAATGTTGTGTGTCAGGATCTAGAATCTTGTGGGGCGGGTTCGAAGCACAATGGCCTCCATATATAAGCGGTTTCCTAGGATACGGTTTCCAAGGATACGGTGGCCTTGGCTACGGCGTTCTAGAATGCGGTGTGTCAGGATCTAGAATCTTGTTGGACGGGTTCTGAGCACAATGGCCTCCATATAAAAGTGGTTTCCAAGGATACTGTTTCCAAGGATACGGTTGCCTTGGATACTGCGTTTTACAATGTTCATTGTCAGAATCTAGAATCTTGTGGGGCAGGTTCTGAGCACAATGGTCTCCAGAGATAAGAGTTTTCCTAGGATACGGTTTCCAGGATACGGTTGCCGTGGACACGGCGTTCTAGAATGTGGTGTGTCAGGATCTAGAATATTGTTGGTCAGGTTCAAAGAACAATAGTCTACAGGAATACACGGTTTGCTAGGATAAGGACTCCAAGAATACGGTTGCCTTGCATACGGCGTACTAGAATGTGGTGTAACAGGATCTAGAATCTTGTGGGACGGGTACTGAGCACAATGGTCTCCAGGGATACGCGGTTTACTAGGATTCTGTCTCCAAGTATACGGTTGCCTTGGATAGTGCGTTTTACAATGTGGTATGTCAGGATCTAGAATTTTGTGGTGCGGGTTCTGAGCACTATGGTCTACAGAGTAAGCGGTTTCCTAGGATACGGTTTCCAAGGATACGGTTGCCTTGGATAATGAATTCTAGAATGCGGTGTGTCAGGATCTAGAATCTTGTGTTGTGGGTTCTGAGCACAATGGCCTCCTGAGATAAGCGGTTTCCTAGGATACGGTTTCCAAGGATACGGTTGACTTGGATACGGGGTTCTAGAATGTGGTGTGTCAGGACCTTGAATCTTGTGGGACAGGTTCTGAGCACTATGGTCTCCAGAGATAAGCGGTTTCCTAGGATACGGTTGGCTTGGAACTGCATTCTAGAATGTGGTGTTTCAGTATCTAGAATCTTGTGGGGCACGTTCTGAGCACAAAGGCCTCCTTAGATAAGCGGTTTCCTAGGATAAGGTTTCCAAGTATACTGTTGTCTTGGTTACTGCGTTTTACAATGTGGTTTGTCAGGTTTTAGAATCTTGTGGTGCGGGTTCTGAGCACTATGGTTCTCAGAGATAAGCGGTTTCCTAGGATACGGTTTCCAAGGATACAGTTGCCTTGAATACAGAATTCTAGAAAGCGGTGTGTCAGGATCTAGAGTCTAGTGGGGCGAGTTCTGAGCACAATGGCCTCCTCAGATAAGCGGTTTCCTAGGATACGTTTTCCAAGAATAGAGATGCCTTGGATACGGCGTTCTAGAATGTGGTGTGTCAGGATCTAGAATCTTGTGGTGCGGGTTCTGAGCACTATGGTCTCAGAGAGTAAGCAGTTTCCTAGATACGGTTTCCAAGAATACGGTTGCCTTGGATACTGCATTCTAGAATGAGGTGTGTCAGGAGCTAGAATCTTGTGGTGCGGGTTCTGAGAACTATGGTCTCCAGAGTAAGAGGTTTCCTAGGAAAAGGTTTCCAAGGATACTGTTGCCTTGGATACTGCATTCTAGAATGTGGTGTGTCAAGATCTAGAGTCTTGTAGTGCGGGTTCTGAGCACTATGGTCTCCAGAGTAAGCGGTTTCCTAGAATACGGTTTCCAAGGATACGTTTGCCTTGGATACTGCATTCTAAAATGCGGTGTGTAAGGATCTAGAATCTTGTGGTGCGAGTTCTGAGCACAAGGCCTCCTGAGATAAGAGGTTTGCTATGATACGGTTTCCAAGGATACGGTAGCATTGGATACGGCGTTCTAGAATGTGGTGTGTCAGGATCTAGAATCTTTTGGTTCTGGTTCTTAGCACAATGGCCTCCTGAAATAAGCGGTTCCTAGGATACGGTTTCCAAGGATATGGTTGCCTTAGATACAGCATTCTAGAATGCGGTTTGTCAGGATCTAGAATCTTGTGGTGCGGGTTCTGAGCACAGTGGCCTCCAGAGATAGGTGGTTTCCTAGGATAAGGTTTGCAAGTATATGGTTGCCTTGTATACTGCGTTCTAGAATGTGGTGTGTCAGTATCTAGAGTCTTGTGGTGCGGGTACTGAGCACAATGTCCTCCTGAGATAAGCGGTTTCCTAGGATACGGTTTCCAAGAATATGGTTGCCCTGTATACGGCGTTCTAGAATGTGGAGTGTCAGGATCTAGAATCTTGTGGTGCGGGTTCTGAGCACTATGGCCTCCTGAGATAAGCAGTTTCCTAGAATACGTTTTCCAAGGATACGGTTGCATTCGATACAGCATTCTAGAATGCGGTGTGTCAGGATCTAGAATCTAGTGGGGCGGGTTTGAGCACAATGGCCTCCAGAGATAGGCCGTTTCCTAGGATACGGTTTGTAAGTATACGGTTGCCTTGGATACTACGTTTTAGAATGTGGTGTGTCAGGATCTAGAATCTTCTGGGGCGGGTCTGAGCACAATGGCCTCCATATATAAGCGGTTTCCTAGCATATGGTTTCCAAGAATACGGTTGGCTTGCATATGGGGTTCTAGAATGTTGTGTGTCAGGATCTAGAATCTTGTGGGGCGGGTTGGAAGCACAATGGCCTCCATATATAAGCGGTTTCCTAGGATACGGTTTCCAAGGATACGGTGGCCTTGGCTACGGCGTTCTAGAATGCGGTGTGTCAGGATCTAGAATCTTGTTGGACGGGTTCTGAGCAAAATGGCCTCCATATAAAAGTGGTTTCCAAGGATACTGTTTCCAAGGATACGGTTGCCTTGGATACTGCGTTTTACAATGTTCATTGTCAGAATCTAGAATCTTGTGGGGCAGTTTCTGAGCACAATGGTCTCCAGAGATAAGAGGTTTCCTAGGGTACGGTTTCCAGGATACGGTTGCCGTGGACACGGGTTCTAGAATGTGGTGTGTCAGGATCTAGAATATTGTTGGTCATGTTCAGAGAACAATAGTCTACAGGTATATGCGGTTTCCTAGGATACGGACTCCAAGAATACGGTTGCCTTGCATACGGCGTTCTAGAATGTGGTGTAACAGGATCTAGAATCTTGTGGGACGGGTTCTGAGCACAATGGTCTCCAGGGATTCGCGGTTTACTAGGATTCGGTCTCCAAGTATACGGTTGCCTTGGATAGTGCGTTTTACAATGTGGTATGTCAGGATCTAGAATCTTGTGGTGCGGCTTCTGAGCACTATGGTCTCCAGAGTGGGCGGTTTCCTAGGATACGGTTTCCAAGGATACGGTTGCCTTGGATAATGCATTCTAGAATGCGGTGTGTCAGGATCTAGAATCTTGTGGTGCGGGTTCTGAGCACAATGGCCTCCTGAGATAAGCGGTTTCCTAGGATACGGTTTCCAAGGATACGGTTGACTTGGATACGGGGTTCTAGAATGTGGTGTGTCAGGATCTTGAATCTTGTGGGACGGGTTCTGAGCACAATGGCCTCCATATAAAAGTGGTTTCCAAGGATACTGTTTCCAAGGATACGGTTGCCTTGGATACTGCGTTTTACAATGTTCATTGTCAGAATCTAGAATCTTGTGGGGCAGGTTCTGAGCACAATGGTCTCCAGAGATAAGAGGTTTCCTAGGGTACGGTTTCCAGGATACGGTTGCCGTGGACACGGCGTTCTAGAATGTGGTGTGTCAGGATCTAGAATATTGTTGGTCAGGTTCAGAGAACAATAGTCTACAGGAATACGCGGTTTCCTAGGATACGGATTCCAAGAATACGGTTGCCTTGCATATGGCGTTCTAGAATGTGGTGTAACAGGATCTAGAATCTTGTGGGACGGGTTCTGAGCAGAATGGTCTCCAGGGATTCGCGGTTTACTAGGATTCCGTCTCCAAGTATACGGTTGCCTTGGATAGTGCGTTTTACAATGTGGTATGTCAGGATCTGGAATCTTGTGGTGTGGGTTCTGAGCACTATGGTCTCCAGAGTGGGCGGTTTCCTAGGATACGGTTTCCAAGGATACGGTTGCCTTGGATAATGCATTCTAGAATGCGGTGTGTCAGGATCTAGAATCTTGTGGTGCGGGTTCTGAGCACAATGGCCTCCTGAGAAAAGCGGTTTCCTAGGATACGGTTTCCAAGGATACGGTTGACTTGGATACGGGGTTCTAGAATGTGGTGTGTCAGGATCTTGAATCTTGTGGGACGGGTTCTGAGCACTATGGTCTCCAGAGATAAGCGGTTTCCTAGGATACGGTTGGCTTGGAACTGCATTCTAGAATGTGGTGTGTCAGTATCTAGAATCTTGTGGGGCACGTTCTGAGCACAAAGGCCTCCTGAGATAAGCGGTTTCCTAGGATACGGTTTCCAAGTATACCGTTGTCTTGGTTACTGCGTTTTACAATGTGGTTTGTCAGGTTTTAGAATCTTGTGGTGCGGGTTCTGAGCACTATGGTCTCCAGAGATAAGCGGTTTCCTAGGATACGGTTTCCAAGGATACAGTTGCGTTGAATACTGAATTCTAGAAAGCGGTGTGTCAGGATCTAGAATCTTGTGGCACGGGTTCTGAGCACAATGGTCTCCAGGGATTCGCGGTTTACTAGGATTCTGTCTCCAAGTATACGGTTGCCTTGGATAGTGCGTTTTACAATGTGGTATGTCAGGATCTAGAATCTTGTGGTGCGGGTTCTGAGCACTATGGTCTGCAGAGTAAGCGGTTTCCTAGGATACGGTTTCCAAGGATACGGTTGCCTTGGATAATGCATTCTAGAATGCGGTGTGTCAGGATCTAGAATCTTGTGGTGCGTGTTCTGAGCACAATGGCCTCCTGAGATAAGCGGTTTCCTTGGATACGGTTGGCTTGGAACTGCATTCTAGAATGTGGTGTGTCAGTATCTAGTATCTTGTGGGGCACGTTCTGAGCACAAAGGCCTCCTGAGATAAGCGGTTTCCTAGGATACGGTTTCGAAGTATACCGTTGTCTTGGTTACTGCGTTTTACAATGTGGTTTGTCAGTTTTAGAATCTTGTGGTGCGGGTTCTGAGCACTATGGTCTCCATAGATAAGCGGTTTCCTAGGATACGGTTTCCAAGGATACAGTTGCCTTGAATACTGAATTCTAGAAAGCGGTGTGTCAGGATCTAGAGTCTTGTGGGGCGAGTTCTGAGCACAATGGCCTCCTCAGATAAGCGGTTTCCTAGGATACGGTTTCCAAGAATAGATATGCCTTGGATACGGCGTTCTAGAATGTGGTTTGTCAGGATCTAGAATCTTGTGGTGCGGGTTCTGAGCACTATGGTCTCAGAGAGTAAGCAGTTTCCTAGAATACGGTTTCCAAGAATACGGTTGCCTTGGATACTGCATTCTAGAATGAGGTGTGTCAGGAGCTAGAATCTTGTGGTGCGGGTTCTGACAACTATGGTCTCCAGAGTAAGAGATTTCCTAGGAAAAGGTTTCCAAGGATACGGTTGCCTTGGATACTGCGTTCTAGAATGTGGTGTGTCAGTATCTAGAGTCTTGTGGTGCGGGTACTGAGCACAATGGCCTCCAGAGATAAGCCGTTTCCTAGGATACGGTTTGTAAGTATACGGTTGCCTTGGATACTACGTTTTAGAATGTGGTGTGTCAGGATCTAGAATCTTCTGGGGCGGGTCTGTGCACAATGGCCTCCATATATAAGCGGTTTCCTAGGATATGGTTTCCAAGGATACGGTTGGCTTGCATATGGGGTTCTAGAATGTTGTGTGTCAGGATCTACAATCTTGTGGGGCGGGTTGGAAGCACAATGGCCTCCATATATAAGCGGTTTCCTAGGATACGGTTTCCAAGGATACGGTGGCCTTGGCTACGGCGTTCTAGAATGCGGTGTGTCAAAATCTAGAATCTTGTGGTTCTGGTTCTGAGCACTATGTTATCCAGAGTAGGCGGTTTCCTAGGATACGGTTTCCAAGGATACGGTTGGCTTGCATATGGGGTTCTAGAATGTTGTGTGTCAGGATCTAGAATCTTGTTGGACGGGTTCTGAGCACAATGTCCTCCATATAAAAGTGGTTTCCAAGGATACTGTCTCCAAGGATACGGTTGCCTTGGATACTGCGTTTTACAATGTTCATTGTCAGAATCTAGAATCTTGTGGGGCAGGTTCTGAGCACAATGGTCTCCAGAGATAAGAGGTTTCCTAGGATACGGTTTCCAGGATACGGTTACCGTGGACACGGAGTTCTAGAATGTGGTGTGTCAGGATCTAGAATATTGTTGGTCAGGTTCAGAGAACAATAGTCTACAGGAATACGCGGTATCCTAGGATACGGACTCCAAGAATACGGTTGCCTTGCATACGGCGTTCTAGAATGTGGTGTAACAGAATCTAGAATCTTGTGGGACGGGTTCTGAGCACAATTGTCTCCAGGTATTCGCGGTTTACTAGGATTCCGTCTCCAAGTATACGGTTGCCTTGGATAGTGCGTTTTACAATGTGCTATGTCAGGATCTAGAATCTTGTGGTGCGGGTTCTGAGCACTATGGTCTCCAGAGTAAGCGGTTTCCTAGGATACGGTTGGCTTGGAACTGCATTCTAGAATGTGGTGTGTCAGTATCTAGAATCTTGTGGGGCACGTTCTGAGCACAAAGGCCTCCTGAGATAAGCGGTTTCCTAGGATACGGTTTCCAAGTATACCGTTGTCTTGGTTACTGCGTTTTACAATGTGGTTTGTCAGGTTTTAGAATCTTGTGGTGCGGGTTCTGAGCACTATGGTCTCCAGAGATAAGCGGTTTCCTAGGATACGGTTTCCAAGGATACAGTTGCGTTGAATACTGAATTCTAGAAAGCGGTGTGTCAGGATCTAGAGTCTTGTGGGGCGAGTTCTGAGCACAATGGCCTCCTCAGATAAGCGGTTTCCTAGGATACGGTTTCCTAGAATAGAGATGCCTTGGATACGGCCTTCTAGAATGTGGTGTGTCAGGATCTAGAATCTTGTGGTGCGGGTTCTGAGCACTATGGTCTCAGAGAGTAAGCAGTTTCCTAGGATACGGTTTCCAAGGATACGGTTGCCATGGATACTGCATTCTAGAATGTGGTGTGTCAAGATCTAGAATCTTGTGGTGCGGGTTCTGAGCACTATGGTCTCCAGAGATAGGTGGTTTCCTAGGATAACGTTTGCAAGTATATGGTTGCCTTGTATACTGCGTTCTAGAATGTGGTGTGTCAGTATCTAGAGTCTTGTGGTGCGGTTTCTGAGCACAATGTCCTCCTGAGATAAGCGGTTTCCTAGGATACGGTTTCCAAGAATATGGTTGCCCTGTATACGGCGTTCTAGAATGTGGAGTGTCAGGATCTAGAATCTTGTGGTTCTGTTTCTGAGCACTATGGTATCCAGAGTAAGCGGTTTCCTAGGATACGGTTTCCAAGGATACGGTTGCCTTGGATACTGTATTCTAGAATGTGGTGTGTCAGGAAATGGAATCTTGTGGTGCGGGTTCTGAGCACAATGGCCTCCTGAGATTAGCGGTTTCCTAGGATACGGTTTCCAAGGATACGGTTGCCTTGGATACGGCGTTCTAGAATGTGGTGTGTCAGGATCTGGAATCTTGTGGTTCTGTTTCTGAGCACTATGGTATCCAGAGTAAACGGTTTCCTAGGATACGGTTTCCAAGGATACGGTTGCCTTGGATACGGCGTTCTAGAATGCGGTGTGTCAGGATCTGGAATCTTGTGGGACGGGTTCTGAGCACAATGGTCTCCAGGGATTCGCGGTTTACTAGGATTCGGTCTCCAAGTATACGGTTGCCTTGGATAGTGCGTTTTACAATGTGGTATGTCAGGATCTAGAATCTTGTGGTGCGGGTTCTGAGCACTATGGCCTCCTGAAATAAGCAGTTTCCTAGAATACGTATTCCAAGGATACGGTTGCACTCGATACAGCATTCTAGAATGCGGTGTGTCAGGATCTAGAATCTAGTGGGGCGGGTTTGAGTACAATGGCCTCCAGAGATAGGCCGTTTCCTAGGATACGGTTTGTAAGTATACGGTTGCCTTGGATACTACGTTTTAGAATGTGGTGTGTCAGGATCTAGAATCTTCTGGGGCGGGTCTGAGCACAATGGCCTCCATACATAAGCGGTTTCCTAGGATACGGTTTCCAAGGATACGGTTGGCTTGCATATGGGGTTCTAGAATGTTGTGTGTCAGGATCTAGAATCTTGTGGGGCGGGTTCGAAGCACAATGACCTCCATATATAAGCGGTTTCCTAGGATACGGTTTCCAAGGATACGGTTGCCTTGGATACTGTATTCTAGAATGTGGTGTGTCAGGAAATGGAATCTTGTGGTGCGGGTTCTGAGCACAATGGCCTCCTGAGATTAGCGGTTTCCTAGGATACGGTTTCCAAGGATACGGTTGCCTTGGATACGGCGTTCTAGAATGTGGTGTGTCAGGATCTGGAATCTTGTGGTTCTGTTTCTGAGCACTATGGTATCCAGAGTAAACGGTTTCCTAGGATACGGTTTCCAAGGATACGGTTGCCTTGGATACGGCGTTCTAGAATGTGGTGTGTCAGGATCTCGAATCTTGTGGTGCGGGTTCTGAGCACTATGGTCTCCAGAGTAAGCGGTTTCCTAGGATACGGTTTCCAAGGGTACGGTTGCCTTGGATACTGCGTTCTAGAATGCGGTGTGTCAGGATCTAGAATCTTGTGGTGCGGGTTCTGTGCACAATGGCCTCCTGAGATAAGCGGTTTCCTAGGATACGGTTTCCAAGGATACGGTTGCATTGGATACGGCGTTCTAGAATGTGGTGTGTCAGGATCTAGAATCTTTGGTTCAGGTTCTGAGCACTATGGACTCCAGAGTAAGCGGTTTCCTAGGATAATGTTTCCAAGGGTACTGTTGCCTTGGATACTGCGTTCTAGAATGCGGTGTGTCAGGATACAGAATCTTGTGGTGCGGGTTCTGTGCACAATGGCCTCCTGAGATAAGCGGTTTCCTAGGATACGGTTTCCAAGTATACGGTTGCATTGGATACGGCATTCTAAATTGCGGTGTGTCAGGATCTAGAATCTTGTGGGACGGGTTCTGAGCACAATGGCTTCCTGAGATAAGCGGTTTCCTAGGATAAGGTTTCCAAGGACACGGGTGCCTTGGATATGGTATTCTACAATGTGGTGTGTCAGTATCTAGAATCTTGTGGTGCGGGTTCTGAGCACAATGGCCTCCTGAGATAAGCGGTTTCCTAGGATACGGTTTCCAAGATCCGGTTGCCTTGGATACGGCGTTCTGGAATGTGGTGTGTCAGGATCTAGAATCTTGTGGTGTGGGTTCTGAGCACAATGGCCTCCTGACGTAAGCGGGTTCCTAGGAAAAGGTTTCCAAGGATATGGTTGCCTTGGATACGGCGTTCTAGAATGTGGTGTGTCAGGATCTAGAATCATGGGGTGCGGTTTCTGAGAACTATGGTCTCCAGAGTAAGCGGTATCCTAGGATACGGTTTCAAATGATACGGTTGCCTTGGATACAGCGTTCTAGAATGCGGTGTGTCAGGATCTGGAATCTTGTGGTGCGGGATGTGAGCACAATGACTTCCGGAGTAAGCGGTTTCCAGGGTACGGTTTCCAAGGATACGGTTCCCTTGGATACTGCATTCTAGAATGCGGTGTGTCAGGATCTAGAATCTTGTGGTGCGGGTTCTGAGCACAATGGCCTCCTGACGTAAGCGGTTTCCTAGGATAAGGTTTCCAAGGATACGTTTGCCTTGTATATGGCGTTCTAGAATGTGGTGTGTCAGGATCTAGAATCTTGTGGTGCGGGTTCTGAGCACTATGGTCCCCAGAGTAAGCGGTTTCCTAGGATACGGTTTCCAAGGATACGGTTCCCTTGGATACTGCGTTCTAGAATGCGGTGTTTCAGGATCTAGAATCTTGTGGTGCGGGTTCTGAGCACAATGGCCTCCTGAGATAAGCGGTTTCCTAGGATACGGTTTCCAAGGATACGGTTCCCTTGGATACTGCGTTCTAGAATGCGGTGTTTCAGGATCTAGAATCTTGTGGTGCGGGTTCTGAGCACAATGGCCTCCTGAGATAAGCGGTTTCCTAGGATACGGTTTCCAAGGATACGGTTGTCTTGGATACTGTGTTCTAGAATGCGTAGTGTCAGGATCTGGAATATTGTTGTGCGGGTTCTTTGCACAATGGCCTCCTGAGATAAGCGGTTTCCTAGGATACGGTTTCCAAGGATACGGTTGACTTGGATACGGGGTTCTAGAATGTGGTGTGTCAGGATCTTGAATCTTGTGGGACGGGTTCTGAGCACTATGGTCTCCAGAGATAAGCGGTTTCCTAGGATACGGTTGGCTTGGAACTGCATTCTAGAATGTGGTGTTTCAGTATCTAGAATCTTGTGGGGCACGTTCTGAGCACAAAGGCCTCCTGAGATAAGCGTTTTCCTAGGATAAGGTTTCCAAGTATACTGTTGTCTTGGTTACTGCGTTTTACAATGTGGTTTGTCAGGTTTTAGAATCTTGTGGTGCGGGTTCTGAGCACTATGGTCTCCAGAGATAAGCGGTTTCCTAGGATACGGTTTCCAAGGATACAGTTGCCTTGAATACAGAATTCTAGAAAGCGGTGTGTCAGGATCTAGAGTCTAGTGGGGCGAGTTCTGAGCACAATGGCCTCCTCAGATAAGCGGTTTCCTAGGACAGGTTTTCCAAGAATAGAGATGCCTTGGATACGGCGTTCTAGAATGTGGTGTGTCAGGATCTAGAATCTTGTGGTGCGGGTTCTGAGCACTATGGTCTCAGAGAGTAAGCAGTTTCCTAGGATACGGTTTACAAGAATACGGTTGCCTTGGATACTGCATTCTAGAATGAGGTGTGTCAGGAGCTAGAATCTTGTGGTGCGGGTTCTGAGAACTATGGTCTCCAGAGTAAGAGGTTTCCTAGGAAAAGGTTTCCAAGGATACTGTTGCCTTGGATACTGCATTCTAGAATGTGGTGTGTCAAGATCTAGAATCTTGTGGTGCGGGTTCTGAGCACTATGGTCTCCAGAGTAAGCGGTTTCCTAGAATACGGTTTCCAAGGATACGATTGCCTTGGATACTGCATTCTAAAATACGGTGTGTAAGGATCTAGAATCTTGTGGTGCGATTTCTGAGCACAAGGCCTCCTGAGATAAGCGGTTTCCTATGATACGGTTTCCAAGGATACGGTAGCCTTGGATACGGCGTTCTAGAATGTGGTGTGTCAGGATCTAGAATCTTTTGGTTCTGGTTCTGAGCACAATGGCCCACTGAAATAAGCGGTTTCCTAGGATACGGTTTCCAAGGATACGGTTGCCTTAGATACACCATTCTAGAATGCGGTTTGTCAGGATCTAGGTTCTTGTGGTGCGGGTTCTGAGCACAATGGCCTCCAGAGATAGGTGGTTTCCTAGGATAAGGTTTGCAAGTATATGGTTGCCTTGTATACTGCGTTCTAGAATGTGATGTGTCAGTATGTAGAGTCTTGTGGTGCGGGTTCTGAGCACAATGTCCTCCTGAGATAAGCGGTTTCCTAGCATACGGTTTCCAGGAATATGGTTGCCCTGTATACGGCGTTCTAGAATGTGGAGTGTCAGGATCTAGATTCTTGAGGTGCTGGTTCTGAGCACTATGGCCTCCTGAGATAAGCAGTTTCCTAGAATACGTTTTCCAAGGATACAGTTGCATTCGATACAGCATTCTAGAATGTGGTGTGTCAGGATCTAGAATCTAGTGGGGCGGGTTTGAGCACAATGGCCTCCAGAGATAGGCCGTTTCCTAGGATACGGTTTGTAAGTATACGGTTGCCTTGGATACTACGTTTTAGAATGTGGTGTGTCAGGATCTAGAATCTTCTGGGGCGGGTCTGAGCACAATGGCCTCCATATATAAGCGGTTTCCTAGGATACGGTTTCCAAGGATACGGTTGGCTTGCATATGGGGTTCTAGAATGTTGTGTGTCAGGATCTATGATCTTGTTGGACGGGTTCAGAGCACAATGGCCTCCATATAAAAGTGGTTTCCAAGGATACTGTTTCCAAGGATACGGTTGCCTTGGATACTGCGTTTTACAATGTTCATTGTCAGAATCTAGAATCTTGTGGGGCAGGTTCTGAGCACAATGGTCTCCAGAGATAAGCGATTTCCTAGGATACGGTTTCCAGGATACGGTTGCCGTGGACACGGCGTTCTAGAATGTGGTGTGTCAGGATCTAGAATATTGTTGGTCAGGTTCAGAGAACAATAGTCTACAGGAATACGTGGTTTCCTAGGATACGGACTCCAAGAATATGGTTGCCTTGCATACGGCGTTCTAGAATGTGGTGTAACAGGATCTAGAATCTTGTGGGACGGGTTCTGAGCACAATGGTCTCCAGGTATTCGCGGTTTACTAGGATTCCGTCTCCAAGTATACGGTTGCCTTGGATAGTGCGTTTTACAATGTGGTATGTCAGGATCTAGAATCTTGTGGTGCGGGTTCTGAGCACTATGGTCTCCAGAGTAAGCGGTTTCCTAGGATACGGTTGGCTTGGAACTGCATTCTAGAATGTGGTGTGTCAGGATCTAGAATCTTTTGGTTCTGGTTCTGAGCACAATGGCCTCCTGAAAAAAGCGGTTTCCTAGGATACGGTTTCCAAGGATACGGTTGCCTTAGATACAGCATTCTAGAATGCGGTTTGTCAGGATCTAGAATCTTGTGGTGCGGGTTCTGAGCATAATGGCCTCCAGAGATAGGTAGTTTCCTAGGATAACGTTTGCAAGTATATGGTTGCCTTGTATACTGCGTTCTAGAATGTGGTGTGTCAGTATCTAGAGTCTTGTGGTGCGGGTTCTGAGCACAATGTCCTCCTGAGATAAGCGGTTTCCTAGGATACGGTTTCCAAGAATATGGTTGCCCTGTATACGGCGTTCTAGAATGTGGAGTGTCAGGATCTAGATTCTTGAGGGAGGGGTTCTGAGCACTATGGTCTCCAGAGATAAGAAGTTTCCTGGCATACGATTTCCAAGGATATGGTTGCATTGGATACTGCATTCTAGAATGTGGTGTGTCAAGATGTAGAATACTGTGCGGCACGTTCTGAGCACAATGGCCTCCGGAGATAGGCAGTTTCCTAGGATACGGTTTGCAAGTATACGGTGGCCTAGTATACTGCGTTGTAGAATGCGGTGTGTCAGGATCTAGAATCTTGTGGTGGGGGTTCTGAGCACAATGGCCTCCTGCGATAAGCGGTTTCCTGGGATTCGGTTTCCAAGGATACGGTTGCCTTGTATACATCATTCTAGAATGCGGTGTGTCAGGATCTAGAATCTTGTGGTGTGGGTTATGAGCACTATGGCCTCCTGAGATAAGCGGTTTCCTAGGATACGGTATCCAAGTATACGATTGTCTTGGCAACGGCGTTCTAGAATGTGTTGTGTCAGGATCTAGAATCTTGTGGTGCGGGTTCTGAGCACTATGGTCTCAGAGAGTAAGCGGTTTCCTAGGATACGGTTTCCAAGAATATGGTTGCCTTCGATACTGAATTCTAGAATGCAGTGTGTCAGGATCTAGAATCTTGTGGTGCGGGTTCTGAGCACAATGGCCTCCTGAGATAAGCGGTTTCCTAGGATACGGTTTCCAAGAATACGGTTGCCTTGGCAACTGCATTCTAGAATGTTGTGTGTCAGGATCTAGAATCTTGTGGTGCGGGTTCTGAGCACTATGGTCTCCAGAGTAAGAGGTTTCCTAGGAAAAGGTTTCCAAGGATACGGTTGCCTTGGATACTGCATTCTAGAATGTGGTGTGTCAAGATCTAGAATCTTGTGGTGCGGGTTCTGAGCACTATGGTCTCCAGAGTAAGCGGTTTCCTAGGATACGGTTTCCAAGGATACGGTTGCCTTGGATACTGCATTCTAAAATGCGGTGTGTAAGGATCTAGAATCTTGTGCTGCGAGTTCTGAGCACAAGGCCTCCTGAGATAAGCGGTTTCCTATGATACGGTTTCCAAGGATACGGTAGCCCTGGATACGGCGTTCTAGAATGTGGTGTGTCAGGATCTAGAATATTGTTGGTCAGGTTCAGAGAACAATAGTCTACAGGAATACGCGGTTTCCAAGGATACGGACTCCAAGAATACGCTTGCCTTGCATACGGCGTTCTAGAATGTGGTGTAACAGTATCTAGAATCTTGTGGGACGGGTTCTGAGCACAATGGTCTCCAGGGATTCGCGGTTTAGTAGGATTCCGTCTCCAAGTATACGGTTACCTTGGATAGTGCGTTTTACAATGTGGTATGTCAGGATCTAGAATCTTGTGGTGCGGGTTCTGAGCACTATGGTCTCCTGAGAAAGCGGTTTCCTAGGATACGGTTTCCAAGGATACAGTTGCCTTGAATACTGAATTCTAGAAAGCGGTGTGTCAGGATCTAGAATCTTGTGGCACGGATTCTGATCACAATGTTCTCCAGAGATAAGCGGTTTCCTAGGATACGGTGTCCAAGGATACGGTTGGCTTGCATAAGGGGTTCTAGAATGTTGTGTGTCAGGATCTAGAATCTTGTGGGGAGGGTTCGAAGCACAATGGCCTCCATATATAAGCGGTTTGCTAGGATACGGTTTCCAAGGATACGGTTGGCTTTCATATGGGGTTCTAGAATGTTGTGTGTCAGGATCTAGAATCTTGTGGGGAGGGTTCGAAGCACAATGGCCTCCATATATAAGCGGTTTCCGAGGATACGGTTTCCAAGGATACGGTTGGCTTGCATATGGGGTTCTAGAATGTTGTGTGTCAGGATCTAGAATCTTGTGGGGCGGGTTCGAAGCACAATGGCCTCCATATATAAACGGTTTCCTAGGATACGGTTTCCAAGGATACGGTGGCCTTGGCTACGGCGTTCTAGAATGCGGTGTGTCAGGATCTAGAATCTTGTTGGACGGGTTCGGAGCACAATGGCCTCCATATAAAAGTGGTTTCCAAGGATACTGTTTCCAAGGATACGGTTGCCTTGGATACTGCGTTTTACAATGTTCATGGTCAGAATCTAGAATCTTGTGGGGCAGGTTCTGAGCACAATGGTCTCCAGAGATAAGAGGTTTCCTAGGATACGGTTTCCGGGATACGTTTGCCATGGACACGGCGTTCTAGAATGTGGTGTGTCAGGATCTAGAATATTGTTGGTCAGGTTCAGAGAACAATAGTCTACAGGAATACGCGGTTTCCAAGGATACGGACTCCAAGAATACGGTTGCCTTGAATACGGCGTTCTAGAATGTGGTGTGACAGGATCTAGATCTTGTGGGACGGGTTCTGAGCACAATGGTCTCCAGGGATTCGCGGTTTACTAGGATTCCGTCTCCAAGTATACGGTTGCCTTGGATAGTGCGTTTTACAATGTGGTATGTCAGGATCTAGAATCTTGTGGTGCGGGTTCTGAGCACTATGGTCTCCAGAGTAAGCGGTTTCCTAGGATACGGTTTCCAAGGATACGGTTGCCTTGGATAATGCATTCTAGAATGTGGTGTGTCAGGATCTAGAATCTTGTGGTGCGGTTTCTGAGCACAATGGCCTCCTGAGATAAGCGGTTTCCTAGGATACGGTTTCCAAGGATACGGTTGACTTGGATACGGGGTTCTAGAATGTGGTGTGTCAGGATCTTGAATCTTGTGGGACGGGTTCTGAGCACTATGGTCTCCAGAGATAAGCGGTTTCCTAGGATACGGTTGGCTTGGAACTGCATTCTAGAATGTGGTGTGTCAGTATCTAGAATCTTGTGGGGCACGTTCTGAGCACAAAGGCCTCCTGAGATAAGCGGTTTCCTAGGATACGGTTTCCAAGTATACCGTTGTCTTGGTTACTGCGTTTTACAATGTGGTTTGTCAGGTTTTAGAATCTTGTGGTGCGGGTTCTGAGCACTATGGTCTCCAGAGATAAGCGGTTTCCTAGGATACGGTTTCCAAGGATACAGTTGCCTTGGATACTGCATTCTAAAATGCGGTGTGTAAGGATCTAGAATCTTGTGCTGCGAGTTCTGAGCACAAGGCCTCCTGAGATAAGCGGTTTCCTATGATACGGTTTCCAAGGATACGGTAGCCCTGGATACGGCGTTCTAGAATGTGGTGTGTCAGGATCTAGAATATTGTTGGTCAGGTTCAGAGAACAATAGTCTACAGGAATACGCGGTTTCCAAGGATACGGACTCCAAGAATACGCTTGCCTTGCATACGGCGTTCTAGAATGTGGTGTAACAGTATCTAGAATCTTGTGGGACGGGTTCTGAGCACAATGGTCTCCAGGGATTCGCGGTTTACTAGGATTCCGTCTCCAAGTATACGGTTACCTTGGATAGTGCATTTTACAATGTGGTATGTCAGGATCTAGAATCTTGTGGTGCGGGTTCTGAGCACTATGGTCTCCTGAGAAAGCGGTTTCCTAGGATACGGTTTCCAAGGATACAGTTGCCTTGAATACTGAATTCTAGAAAGCGGTGTGTCAGGATCTAGAATCTTGTGGCACGGATTCTGATCACAATGTTCTCCAGAGATAAGCGGTTTCCTAGGATACGGTGTCCAAGGATACGGTTGGCTTGCATAAGGGGTTCTAGAATGTTGTGTGTCAGGATCTAGAATCTTGTGGGGAGGGTTCGAAGCACAATGGCCTCCATATATAAGCGGTTTGCTAGGATACGGTTTCCAAGGATACGGTTGGCTTGCATATGGGGTTCTAGAATGTTGTGTGTCAGGATCTAGAATCTTGTGGGGAGGGTTCGAAGCACAATGGCCTCCATATATAAGCGGTTTCCGAGGATACGGTTTCCAAGGATACGGTTGGCTTGCATATGGGGTTCTAGAATGTTGTGTGTCAGGATCTAGAATCTTGTGGGGCGGGTTCGAAGCACAATGGCCTCCATATATAAACGGTTTCCTAGGATACGGTTTCCAAGGATACGGTGGCCTTGGCTACGGCGTTCTAGAATGCGGTGTGTCAGGATCTAGAATCTTGTTGGACGGGTTCGGAGCACAATGGCCTCCATATAAAAGTGGTTTCCAAGGATACTGTTTCCAAGGATACGGTTGCCTTGGATACTGCGTTTTACAATGTTCATGGTCAGAATCTAGAATCTTGTGGGGCAGGTTCTGAGCACAATGGTCTCCAGAGATAAGAGGTTTCCTAGGATACGGTTTCCGGGATACGTTTGCCATGGACACGGCGTTCTAGAATGTGGTGTGTCAGGATCTAGAATATTGTTGGTCAGGTTCAGAGAACAATAGTCTACAGGAATACGCGGTTTCCAAGGATACGGACTCCAAGAATACGGTTGCCTTGAATACGGCGTTCTAGAATGTGGTGTGACAGGATCTAGATCTTGTGGGACGGGTTCTGAGCACAATGGTCTCCAGGGATTCGCGGTTTACTAGGATTCCGTCTCCAAGTATACGGTTGCCTTGGATAGTGCGTTTTACAATGTGGTATGTCAGGATCTAGAATCTTGTGGTGCGGGTTCTGAGCACTATGGTCTCCAGAGTAAGCGTTTTCCTAGGATACGGTTTCCAAGGATACGGTTGCCTTGGATAATGCATTCTAGAATGCGGTGTGTCAGGATCTAGAATCTTGTGGTGCGGTTTCTGAGCACAATGGCCTCCTGAGATAAGCGGTTTCCTAGGATACGGTTTCCAAGGATACGGTTGACTTGGATACGGGGTTCTAGAATGTGGTGTGTCAGGATCTTGAATCTTGTGGGACGGGTTCTGAGCACTATGGTCTCCAGAGATAAGCGGTTTCCTAGGATACGGTTGGCTTGGAACTGCATTCTAGAATGTGGTGTGTCAGTATCTAGAATCTTGTGGGGCACGTTCTGAGCACAAAGGCCTCCTGAGATAAGCGGTTTCCTAGGATACGGTTTCCAAGTATACCGTTGTCTTGGTTACTGCGTTTTACAATGTGGTTTGTCAGGTTTTAGAATCTTGTGGTGCGGGTTCTGAGCACTATGGTCTCCAGAGATAAGCGGTTTCCTAGGATACGGTTTCCAAGGATACAGTTGCCTTGGATACTGCATTCTAAAATGCGGTGTGTAAGGATCTAGAATCTTGTGCTGCGAGTTCTGAGCACAAGGCCTCCTGAGATAAGCGGTTTCCTATGATACGGTTTCCAAGGATACGGTAGCCCTGGATACGGCGTTCTAGAATGTGGTGTGTCAGGATCTAGAATATTGTTGGTCAGGTTCAGAGAAAAATAGTCTACAGGAATACGCGGTTTCCAAGGATACGGACTCCAAGAATACGCTTGCCTTGCATACGGCGTTCTAGAATGTGGTGTAACAGTATCTAGAATCTTGTGGGACGGGTTCTGAGCACAATGGTCTCCAGGGATTCGCGGTTTACTAGGATTCCGTCTCCAAGTATACGGTTACCTTGGATAGTGCGTTTTACAATGTGGTATGTCAGGATCTAGAATCTTGTGGTGCGGGTTCTGAGCACTATGGTCTCCTGAGAAAGCGGTTTCCTAGGATACGGTTTCCAAGGATACAGTTGCCTTGAATACTGAATTCTAGAAAGCGGTGTGTCAGGATCTAGAATCTTGTGGCACGGATTCTGAGCACAATGTTCTCCAGAGATAAGCGGTTTCTTAGGATACGGTGTCCAAGGATACGGTTGGCTTGCATAAGGGGTTCTAGAATGTTGTGTGTCAGGATCTAGAATCTTGTGGGGAGGGTTCGAAGCACAATGGCCTCCATATATAAGCGGTTTGCTAGGATACGGTTTCCAAGGATACGGTTGGCTTGCATATGGGGTTCTAGAATGTTGTGTGTCAGGATCTAGAATCTTGTGGGGAGGGTTCGAAGCACAATGGCCTCCATATATAAGCGGTTTCCGAGGATACGGTTTCCAAGGATACGGTTGGCTTGCATATGGGGTTCTAGAATGTTGTGTGTCAGGATCTAGAATCTTGTGGGGCGGGTTCGAAGCACAATGGCCTCCATATATAAACGGTTTCCTAGGATACGGTTTCCAAGGATACGGTGGCCTTGGCTACGGCGTTCTAGAATGCGGTGTGTCAGGATCTAGAATCTTGTTGGACGGGTTCGGAGCACAATGGCCTCCATATAAAAGTGGTTTCCAAGGATACTGTTTCCAAGGATACGGTTGCCTTGGATACTGCGTTTTACAATGTTCATTGTCAGAATCTAGAATCTTGTGGGGCAGGTTCTGAGCACAATGGTCTCCAGAGATAAGAGGTTTCCTAGGATACGGTTTCCGGGATACGTTTGCCATGGACACGGCGTTCTAGAATGTGGTGTGTCAGGATCTAGAATATTGTTGGTCAGGTTCAGAGAACAATAGTCTACAGGAATACGCGGTTTCCAAGGATACGGACTCCAAGAATACGGTTGCCTTGAATACGGCGTTCTAGAATGTGGTGTGACAGGATCTAGATCTTGTGGGACGGGTTCTGAGCACAATGGTCTCCAGGGATTCGCGGTTTACTAGGATTCCGTCTCCAAGTATACGGTTGCCTTGGATAGTGCGTTTTACAATGTGGTATGTCAGGATCTAGAATCTTGTGGTGCGGGTTCTGAGCACTATGGTCTCCAGAGTAAGCGGTTTCCTAGGATACGGTTTCCAAGGATACGGTTGCCTTGGATAATGCATTCTAGAATGCGGTGTGTCAGGATCTAGAATCTTGTGGTGCGGTTTCTGAGCACAATGGCCTCCTGAGATAAGCGGTTTCCTAGGATACGGTTTCCAAGGATACGGTTGACTTGGATACGGGGTTCTAGAATGTGGTGTGTCAGGATCTTGAATCTTGTGGGACGGGTTCTGAGCACTATGGTCTCCAGAGATAAGCGGTTTCCTAGGATACGGTTGGCTTGGAACTGCATTCTAGAATGTGGTGTGTCAGTATCTAGAATCTTGTGGGGCACGTTCTGAGCACAAAGGCCTCCTGAGATAAGCGGTTTCCTAGGATACGGTTTCCAAGTATACCGTTGTCTTGGTTACTGCGTTTTACAATGTGGTTTGTCAGGTTTTAGAATCTTGTGGTGCGGGTTCTGAGCACTATGGTCTCCAGAGATAAGCGGTTTCCTAGGATACGGTTTCCAAGGATACAGTTGCCTTGGATACTGCATTCTAAAATGCGGTGTGTAAGGATCTAGAATCTTGTGCTGCGAGTTCTGAGCACAAGGCCTCCTGAGATAAGCGGTTTCCTATGATACGGTTTCCAAGGATACGGTAGCCCTGGATACGGCGTTCTAGAATGTGGTGTGTCAGGATCTAGAATATTGTTGGTCAGGTTCAGAGAACAATAGTCTACAGGAATACGCGGTTTCCAAGGATACGGACTCCAAGAATACGCTTGCCTTGCATACGGCGTTCTAGAATGTGGTGTAACAGTATCTAGAATCTTGTGGGACGGGTTCTGAGCACAATGGTCTCCAGGGATTCGCGGTTTACTAGGATTCCGTCTCCAAGTATACGGTTACCTTGGATAGTGCGTTTTACAATGTGGTATGTCAGGATCTAGAATCTTGTGGTGCGGGTTCTGAGCACTATGGTCTCCTGAGAAAGCGGTTTCCTAGGATACGATTTCCAAGGATACAGTTGCCTTGAATACTGAATTCTAGAAAGCGTTGTGTCAGGATCTAGAATCTTGTGGCACGGATTCTGAGCACAATGTTCTCCAGAGATAAGCGGTTTCTTAGGATACGGTGTCCAAGGATACGGTTGGCTTGCATAAGGGGTTCTAGAATGTTGTGTGTCAGGATCTAGAATCTTGTGGGGAGGGTTCGAAGCACAATGGCCTCCATATATAAGCGGTTTGCTAGGATACGGTTTCCAAGGATACGGTTGGCTTGCATATGGGGTTCTAGAATGTTGTGTGTCAGGATCTAGAATCTTGTGGGGAGGGTTCGAAGCACAATGGCCTCCATATATAAGCGGTTTCCGAGGATACGGTTTCCAAGGATACGGTTGGCTTGCATATGGGGTTCTAGAATGTTGTGTGTCAGGATCTAGAATCTTGTGGGGCGGGTTCGAAGCACAATGGCCTCCATATATAAACGGTTTCCTAGGATACGGTTTCCAAGGATACGGTGGCCTTGGCTACGGCGTTCTAGAATGCGGTGTGTCAGGATCTAGAATCTTGTTGGACGGGTTCGGAGCACAATGGCCTCCATATAAAAGTGGTTTCCAAGGATACTGTTTCCAAGGATACGGTTGCCTTGGATACTGCGTTTTACAATGTTCATTGTCAGAATCTAGAATCTTGTGGGGCAGGTTCTGAGCACAATGGTCTCCAGAGATAAGAGGTTTCCTAGGATACGGTTTCCGGGATACGTTTGCCATGGACACGGCGTTCTAGAATGTGGTGTGTCAGGATCTAGAATATTGTTGGTCAGGTTCAGAGAACAATAGTCTACAGGAATACGCGGTTTCCAAGGATACGGACTCCAAGAATACGGTTGCCTTGAATACGGCGTTCTAGAATGTGGTGTGACAGGATCTAGATCTTGTGGGACGGGTTCTGAGCAGAATGGTCTCCAGGGATTCGCGGTTTACTAGGATTCCGTCTCCAAGTATACGGTTGCCTTGGATAGTGCGTTTTACAATGTGGTATGTCAGGATCTAGAATCTTGTGGTGCGGGTTCTGAGCACTATGGTCTCCAGAGTAAGCGGTTTCCTAGGATACGGTTTCCAAGGATACGGTTCCCTTGGATAATGCATTCTAGAATGCGGTGTGTCAGGATCTAGAATCTTGTGGTGCGGTTTCTGAGCACAATGGCCTCCTGAGATAAGCGGTTTCCTAGGATACGGTTTCTAAGGATACGGTTGACTTGGATACGGGGTTCTAGAATGTGGTGTGTCAGGATCTTGAATCTTGTGGGACGGGTTCTGAGCACTATGGTCTCCAGAGATAAGCGGTTTCCTAGGATACGGTTGGCTTGGAACTGCATTCTAGAATGTGGTGTGTCAGTATCTAGAATCTTGTGGGGCACGTTCTGAGCACAAAGGCCTCCTGAGATAAGCGGTTTCCTAGGATACGGTTTCCAAGTATACCGTTGTCTTGGTTACTGCGTTTTACAATGTGGTTTGTCAGGTTTTAGAATCTTGTGGTGCGGGTTCTGAGCACTATGGTCTCCAGAGATAAGCGGTTTCCTAGGATACGGTTTCCAAGGATACAGTTGCCTTGAATACTGAATTCTAGAAAGCGGTGTGTCAGGATCTAGAGTCTAGTGGGGCGAGTTCTGAGCACAATGGCCTCCTGAGAAAAGCGGTTTCCTAGGATACGGTTTCCAAGGATACAGTTGCCTTGGATACGGCGTTCTAGAATGTGGTGTGTCAGGATCTAGAATCTTGTGGTGCGGGTTCTGAGCACTATGGTCTCAGAGAGTAAGCAGTTTCCTAGGATACGGTTTCCAAGAATACGGTTGCCTTGGATACTGCATTCTAGAATGAGGTGTGTCAGGAGCTAGAATCTTGTGGTGCGGGTTCTGAGAACTATGGTCTCCAGAGTAAGCGGTTTCCTAGAATACGGTTTCCAAGGATACGGTTGCCTTGGATACTGCATTCTAAAATGCGGTGTGTAAGGATCTAGAATCTTGTGGTGCGATTTCTGAGGACAAGGCCTCCTGATATAAGCGGTTTCCTATGATACGGTTTCCAAGGATACGGTAGCCTTGGATACGGCGTTCTAGAATGTGGTGTGTCAGGATCTAGAATCTTTTGGTTCTGGTTCTGAGCACAATGGCCCACTGAAATAAGCGGTTTCCTAGGATACGGTTTCCAAGGATACGGTTGCCTTAGATACACCATTCTAGAATGCGGTTTGTCAGGATCTAGGTTCTTGTGGTGCGGGTTCTGAGCACAATGGCCTCCAGAGATAGGTGGTTTCCTAGGATAAGGTTTGCAAGTATATGGTTGCCTTGTATACTGCGTTCTAGAATGTGGTGTGTCAGTATCTAGAGTCTTGTGGTGCGGGTTCTGAGCACAATGTCCTCCTGAGATAAGCGGTTTCCTACCATACGGTTTCCAAGAATATGGTTGCCCTGTATACGGCGTTCTAGAATGTGGAGTGTCAGGATCTAGATTCTTGAGGTGCTGGTTCTGAGCACTATGGCCTCCTGAGATAAGCAGTTTCCTAGAATACGTTTTCCAAGGATACGGTTGCATTCGATACAGCATTCTAGAATGCGGTGTGTCAGGATCTAGAATCTAGTGGGGCGGGTTTGAGCACAATGGCCTCCAGAGATAGGCCGTTTCCTAGGATACGGTTTGTAAGTATACGGTTGCCTTGGATACTACGTTTTACAATGTGGTATGTCAGGATCTAGAATCTTGTGGTGCGGGTTCTGAGCACTATGGTCTCCAGAGTAAGCGGTTTCCTAGGATACGGTTGGCTTGGAACTGCATTCTAGAATGTGGTGTGTCAGGATCTAGAATCTTTTGGTTCTGGTTCTGAGCACAATGGCCTCCTGAAAAAAGCGGTTTCCTAGGATACGGTTTCCAAGGATACGGTTGCCTTAGATACAGCATTCTAGAATGCGGTTTGTCAGGATCTAGAATCTTGTGGTGCGGGTTCTGAGCATAATGGCCTCCAGAGATAGGTAGTTTCCTAGGATAACGTTTGCAAGTATATGGTTGCCTTGTATACTGCGTTCTAGAATGTGGTGTGTCAGTATCTAGAGTCTTGTGGTGCGGGTCCTGAGCACAATGTCCTCCTGAGATAAGCGGTTTCCTAGGATACGGTTTCCAAGAATATGGTTGCCCTGTATACGGCGTTCTAGAATGTGGAGTGTCAGGATCTAGATTCTTGAGGTGCGGGTTCTGAGCACTTTGGCCTCCTGAGATAAGCAGTTTCCTAGAATACGTTTTCCAAGGATACGGTTGCATTCGATACAGCATTCTAGAATGAGGTGTGTCAGGATCTAGAATCTAGTGGGGCGGGTTTGAGCACAATGGCCTCCAGAGATAGGCCATTTCCTAGGATACGGTTTGTAAGTATACGGTTGCCTTGGATACTACGTTTTAGAATGTGGTGTGTCAGGATCTAGAATCTTCTGGGGCGGGTCTGAGCACAATGGCCTCCATATATAAGCGGTTTCCTAGGATACGGTTTCCAAGGATACGGTTGGCTTGCATATGGGGTTCTAGAATGTTGTGTGTCAGGATCTAGAATCTTGTGGGGCGGGTTCGAAGCACAATGGCCTCCATATATAAGCGGTTTCCTAGGATACGGTTTCCAAGGATACGGTGGCCTTGGCTACGGCGTTCTAGAATGCGCTGTGTCAGGATCTAGAATCTTGTTGGACGGGTTCTGAGCACAATGGCCTCCATATAAAAGTGGTTTCCAAGGATACTGTTTCCAAGGATACGGTTGCCTTGGATACTGCGTTTTACAATGTTCATTGTCAGAATCTAGAATCTTGTGGGGCAGGTTCTGAGCACAATGGTCTCCAGAGATAAGAGTTTTCCTAGGATACGGTTTCCAGGATACGGTTGCCGTGGACACGGCGTTCTAGAATGTGGTGTGTCAGGATCTAGAATATTGTTGGTCAGGTTCAAAGAACAATAGTCTACAGGAATACACGGTTTGCTAGGATAAGGACTCCAAGAATACGGTTGCCTTGCATACGGCGTTCTAGAATGTGGTGTAACAGGATCTAGAATCTTGTGGGACGGGTACTGAGCACAATGGTCTCCAGGGATACGCGGTTTACTAGGATTCTGTCTCCAAGTATACGGTTGCCTTGGATAGTGCGTTTTACAATGTGGTATGTCAGGATCTAGAATTTTGTGGTGCGGGTTCTGAGCACTATGGTCTACAGAGTAAGCGGTTTCCTAGGATACGGTTTCCAAGGATACGGTTGCCTTGGATAATGAATTCTAGAATGCGGTGTGTCAGGATCTAGAATCTTGTGTTGTGGGTTCTGAGCACAATGGCCTCCTGAGATAAGCGGTTTCCTAGGATACGGTTTCCAAGAATACAGTTGACTTGGATAAGGGGTTCTAGAATGTGGTGTGTCAGGACCTTGAATCTTGTGGGACAGGTTCTGAGCACTATGGTCTCCAGAGATAAGCGGTTTCCTAGGATACGGTTGGCTTGGAACTGCATTCTAGAATGTGGTGTTTCAGTATCTAGAATCTTGTGGGGCACGTTCTGAGCACAAAGGCCTCCTTAGATAAGCGGTTTCCTAGGATAAGGTTTCCAAGTATACTGTTGTCTTGGTTACTGCGTTTTACAATGTGGTTTGTCAGGTTTTAGAATCTTGTGGTGCGGGTTCTGAGCACTATGGTTCTCAGAGATAAGCGGTTTCCTAGGATACGGTTTCCAAGAATACAGTTGCCTTGAATACAGAATTCTAGAAAGCGGTGTGTCAGGATCTAGAGTCTAGTGGGGCGAGTTCTGAGCACAATGGCCTCCTCAGATAAGCGGTTTCCTAGGATACGTTTTCCAAGAATAGAGATGCCTTGGATACGGCGTTCTAGAATGTGGTGTGTCAGGATCTAGAATCTTGTGGTGCGGGTTCTGAGCACTATGGTCTCAGAGAGTAAGCAGTTTCCTAGGATACGGTTTCCAAGAATACGGTTGCCTTGGATACTGCATTCTAGAATGAGGTGTGTCAGGAGCTAGAATCTTGTGGTGCGGGTTCTGAGAACTATGGTCTCCAGAGTAAGAGGTTTCCTAGGAAAAGGTTTCCAAGGATACTGTTGCCTTGGATACTGCATTCTAGAATGTGGTGTGTCAAGATCTAGAATCTTGTGGTGCGGGTTCTGAGCACTATGGTCTCCAGAGTAAGCGGTTTCCTAGAATACGGTTTCCAAGGATACGTTTGCCTTGGATACTGCATTCTAAAATGCGGTGTGTAAGGATCTAGAATCTTGTGGTGCGAGTTCTGAGCACAAGGCCTCCTGAGATAAGAGGTTTGCTATGATACGGTTTCCAAGGATACGGTAGCATTGGATACGGCGTTCTAGAATGTGGTGTGTCAGGATCTAGAATCTTTTGGTTCTGGTTCTTAGCACAATGGCCTCCTGAAATAAGCGGTTCCTAGGATACGGTTTCCAAGGATACGGATGCCTTAGATACAGCATTCTAGAATGCGGTTTGTCAGGATCTAGAATCTTGTGGTGCGGGTTCTGAGCACAGTGGCCTCCAGAGATAGGTGGTTTCCTACGATAAGGTTTGCAAGTATATGGTTGCCTTGTATACTGCGTTCTAGAATGTGGTGTGTCAGTATCTAGAGTCTTGTGGTGCGGGTACTGAGCACAATGTCCTCCTGAGATAAGCGGTTTCCTAGGATACGGTTTCCAAGAATATGGTTGCCCTGTATACGGCGTTCTAGAATGTGGAGTGTCAGGATCTAGAATCTTGTGGTGCGGGTTCTGAGCACTATGGCCTCCTGAGATAAGCAGTTTCCTAGAATACGTTTTCCAAGGATACGGTTGCATTCGATACAGCATTCTAGAATGCGGTGTGTCAGGATCTAGAATCTAGTGGGGCGGGTTTGAGCACAATGGCCTCCAGAGATAGGCCGTTTCCTAGGATACGGTTTGTAAGTATACGGTTGCCTTGGATACTACGTTTTAGAATGTGGTGTGTCAGGATCTAGAATCTTCTGGGGCGGGTCTGAGCACAATGGCCTCCATATATAAGCGGTTTCCTAGGATATGGTTTCCAAGGATACGGTTGGCTTGCATATGGGGTTCTAGAATGTTGTGTGTCAGGATCTAGAATCTTGTGGGGCGGGTTGGAAGCACAATGGCCTCCATATATAAGCGGTTTCCTAGGATACGGTTTCCAAGGATACGGTGGCCTTGGCTACGGCGTTCTAGAATGCGGTGTGTCAGGATCTAGAATCTTGTTGGACGGGTTCTGAGCAAAATGGCCTCCATATAAAAGTGGTTTCCAAGGATACTGTTTCCAAGGATACGGTTGCCTTGGATACTGCGTTTTACAATGTTCATTGTCAGAATCTAGAATCTTGTGGGGCAGTTTCTGAGCACAATGGTCTCCAGAGATAAGAGGTTTCCTAGGGTACGGTTTCCAGGATACGGTTGCCGTGGACACGGGTTCTAGAATGTGGTGTGTCAGGATCTAGAATATTGTTGGTCATGTTCAGAGAACAATAGTCTACAGGAATACGCGGTTTCCTAGGATACGGACTCCAAGAATACGGTTGCCTTGCATACGGCGTTCTAGAATGTGGTGTAACAGGATCTAGAATCTTGTGGGACGGGTTCTGAGCACAATGGTCTCCAGGGATTCGCGGTTTACTAGGATTCGGTCTCCAAGTATACGGTTGCCTTGGATAGTGCGTTTTACAATGTGGTATGTCAGGATCTAGAATCTTGTGGTGCGGCTTCTGAGCACTATGGTCTCCAGAGTGGGCAGTTTCCTAGGATACGGTTTCCAAGGATACGGTTGCCTTGGATAATGCATTCTAGAATGCGGTGTGTCAGGATCTAGAATCTTGTGGTGCGGGTTCTGAGCACAATGGCCTCCTGAGATAAGCGGTTTCCTTGGATACGGTTGGCTTGGAACTGCATTCTAGAATGTGGTGTGTCAGTATCTAGAATCTTGTGGGGCACGTTCTGAGCACAAAGGCCTCCTGAGATAAGCGGTTTCCTAGGATACGGTTTCGAAGTATACCGTTGTCTTGGTTACTGCGTTTTACAATGTGGTTTGTCAGTTTTAGAATCTTGTGGTGCGGGTTCTGAGCACTATGGTCTCCAGAGATAAGCGGTTTCCTAGGATACGGTTTCCAAGGATACAGTTGCCTTGAATACTGAATTCTAGAAAGCGGTGTGTCAGGATCTAGAGTCTTGTGGGGCGAGTTCTGAGCACAATGGCCTCCTCAGATAAGCGGTTTCCTAGGATACGGTTTCCAAGAATAGATATGCCTTGGATACGGCGTTCTAGAATGTGGTGTGTCAGGATCTAGAATCTTGTGGTGCGGGTTCTGAGCACTATGGTCTCAGAGAGTAAGCAGTTTCCTAGAATACGGTTTCCAAGAATACGGTTGCCTTGGATACTGCATTCTAGAATGAGGTGTGTCAGGAGCTAGAATCTTGTGGTGCGGGTTCTGACAACTATGGTCTCCAGAGTAAGAGATTTCCTAGGAAAAGGTTTCCAAGGATACGGTTGCCTTGGATACTGCGTTCTAGAATGTGGTGTGTCAGTATCTAGAGTCTTGTGGTGCGGGTACTGAGCACAATGGCCTCCAGAGATAAGCCGTTTCCTAGGATACGGTTTGTAAGTGTACGGTTGCCTTGGATACTACGTTTTAGAATGTGGTGTGTCAGGATCTAGAATCTTCTGGGGCGGGTCTGAGCACAATGGCCTCCATATATAAGCGGTTTCCTAGGATATGGTTTCCAAGGATACGGTTGGCTTGCATATGGGGTTCTAGAATGTTGTGTGTCAGGATCTACAATCTTGTGGGGCGGGTTGGAAGCACAATGGCCTCCATATATAAGCGGTTTCCTAGGATACGGTTTCCAAGGATACGGTGGCCTTGGCTACGGCGTTCTAGAATGCGGTGTGTCAAAATCTAGAATCTTGTGGTTCTGGTTCTGCGCACTATGTTATCCAGAGTAGGCGGTTTCCTAGGATACGGTTTCCAAGGATACGGTTGGCTTGCATATGGGGTTCTAGAATGTTGTGTGTCAGGATCTAGAATCTTGTTGGACGGGTTCTGAGCACAATGTCCTCCATATAAAAGTGGTTTCCAAGGATACTGTCTCCAAGGATACGGTTGCCTTGGATACTGCGTTTTACACTGTTCATTGTCAGAATCTAGAATCTTGTGGGGCAGTTTCTGAGCACAATGGTCTCCAGAGATAAGAGGTTTCCTAGGATACGGTTTCCAGGATACGGTTACCGTGGACACGGAGTTCTAGAATGTGGTGTGTCAGGATCTAGAATATTGTTGGTCAGGTTCAGAGAACAATAGTCTACAGGAATACGCGGTATCCTAGGATACGGACTCCAAGAATACGGTTGCCTTGCATACGGCGTTCTAGAATGTGGTGTAACAGGATCTAGAATCTTGTGGGACGGGTTCTGAGCACAATTGTCTCCAGGTATTCGCGGTTTACTAGGATTCCGTCTCCAAGTATACGGTTGCCTTGGATAGTGCGTTTTACAATGTGCTATGTCAGGATCTAGAATCTTGTGGTGCGGGTTCTGAGCACTATGGTCTCCAGAGTAAGCGGTTTCCTAGGATACGGTTGGCTTGGAACTGCATTCTAGAATGTGGTGTGTCAGTATCTAGAATCTTGTGGGGCACGTTCTGAGCACAAAGGCCTCCTGAGATAAGCGGTTTCCTAGTATACGGTTTCCAAGTATACCGTTGTCTTGGTTACTGCGTTTTACAATGTGGTTTGTCAGGTTTTAGAATCTTGTGGTGCGGGTTCTGAGCACTATGGTCTCCAGAGATAAGCGGTTTCCTAGGATACGGTTTCCAAGGATACAGTTGCGTTGAATACTGAATTCTAGAAAGCGGTGTGTCAGGATCTAGAGTCTTGTGGGGCGAGTTCTGAGCACAATGGCCTCCTCAGATAAGCGGTTTCCTGGGATACGGTTTCCTAGAATAGAGATGCCTTGGATACGGCGTTCTAGAATGTGGTGTGTCAGGATCTAGAATCTTGTGGTGCGGGTTCTGAGCACTATGGTCTCAGAGAGTAAGCAGTTTCCTAGGATACGGTTTCCAAGGATACGGTTGCCATGGATACTGCATTCTAGAATGTGGTGTGTCAAGATCTAGAATCTTGTGAGGCGGGTTCTGAGCACTATGGTCTCCAGAGATAGGTGGTTTCCTAGGATAACGTTTGCAAGTATATGGTTGCCTTGTATACTGCGTTCTAGAATGTGGTGTGTCAGTATCTAGAGTCTTGTGGTGCGGGTTCTGAGCACAATGTCCTCCTGAGATAAGCGGTTTCCTAGGATACGGTTTCCAAGAATATGGTTGCCCTGTATACGGCGTTCTAGAAAGTGGAGTGTCAGGATCTAGAATCTTGTGGTTCTGTTTCTGAGCACTATGGTATCCAGAGTAAGCGGTTTCCTAGGATACGGTTTCCAAGGATACGGTTGCCTTGGATACTGTATTCTAGAATGTGGTGTGTCAGGAAATGGAATCTTGTGGTGCGGGTTCTGAGCACAATGGCCTCCTGAGATTAGCGGTTTCCTAGGATACGGTTTCCAAGGATACGGTTGCCTTGGATACGGCGTTCTAGAATGTGGTGTGTCAGGATCTGGAATCTTGTGGTTCTGTTTCTGAGCACTATGGTATCCAGAGTAAACGGTTTCCTAGGATACGGTTTCCAAGGATACGGTTGCCTTGGATACGGCGTTCTAGAATGCGGTGTGTCAGGATCTGGAATCTTGTGGGACGGGTTCTGAGCACAATGGTCTCCAGGGATTCGCGGTTTACTAGGATTCCGTCTCCAAGTATACGGTTGCCTTGGATAGTGCGTTTTACAATGTGGTATGTCCGGATCTAGAATCTTGTGGTGCGGGTTCTGAGCACTATGGTCTCCAGAGTGGGCGGTTTCCTAGGATACGGTTTCCAAGGATACGGTTGCCTTGGATAATGCATTCTAGAATGTGGTGTGTCAGGATCTAGAATCTTGTGGTGCGGGTTCTGAGCACAATGGCCTCCTGAGATAAGCGGTTTCTAGGATACGGTTTCCAAGGATACGGTTGACTTGGATACGGGGTTCTAGAATGTGGTGTGTCAGGATCTTGAATCTTGTGGGACGGGTTCTGAGCACTATGGTCTCCAGAGATAAGCGGTTTCCTAGGATACGGTTGGCTTGGAACTGCATTCTAGAATGTGGTGTGTCAGTATCTAGAATCTTGTGGGGCACGTTCTGAGCACAAAGGCCTCCTGAGATAAGCGGTTTCCTGGGATTCGGTTTCCAAGTATACCGTTGTCTTGGTTACTGCGTTTTACAATGTGGTTTGTCAGGTTTTAGAATCTTGTGGTGCGGGTTCTGAGCACTATGGTCTCCAGAGATAAGCGGTTTCCTAGGATACGGTTTCCAAGGATACAGTTGCCTTGAATACTGAATTCTAGAAAGCGGTGTGTCAGGATCTAGAATCTTGTGGCACGGGTTCTGAGCACAATGGTCTCCAGGGATTCGCGGTTTACTAGGATTCTGTCTCCAAGTATACGGTTGCCTTGGATAGTGCGTTTTACAATGTGGTATGTCAGGATCTAGAATCTTGTGGTGCGGGTTCTGAGCACTATGGTCTCCAGAGTAAGCGGTTTCCTAGGATACGGTTTCCAAGGATACGGTTGCCTTGGATAATGCATTCTAGAATGCGGTGTGTCAGGATCTAGAATCTTGTGGTGCGGGTTCTGAGCACAATGGCCTCCTGAGATAAGCGGTTTCCTAGGATACGGTTGGCTTGGAACTGCATTCTAGAATGTGGTGTGTCAGTATCTAGAATCTTGTGGGGCACGTTCTGAGCACAAAGGCCTCCTGAGATAAGCGGTTTCCTAGGATACGGTTTCGAAGTATACCGTTGTCTTGGTTACTGCGTTTTACAATGTGGTTTGTCAGTTTTAGAATTTTGTGGTGCGGGTTCTGAGCACTATGTTCTCCAGAGATAAGCGGTTTCCTAGGATACGGTTTCCAAGGATACGGTTGCCTTGGATACGGCGTTCTAGAATGTGGTGTGTCAGGATCTGGAATCTTGTGGTTCTGTTTCTGAGCACTATGGTATCCAGAGTAAACGGTTTCCTAGGATACGGTTTCCAAGGATACGGTTGCCTTGGATACGGCGTTCTAGAATGTGGTGTGTCAGGATCTCGAATCTTGTGGTGCGGGTTCTGAGCACTATGGTCTCCAGAGTAAGCGGTTTCCTAGGATACGGTTTCCAAGGGTACGGTTGCCTTGGATACAGCGTTCTAGAATGCGGTGTGTCAGGATCTGGAATCTTGTGGTGCGGGATGTGAGCACAATGACTTCCGGAGTAAGCGGTTTCCAGGGTACGGTTTCCAAGGATACGGTTCCCTTGGATACGGCATTCTAGAATGCGGTGTGTCAGGATCTAGAATCTTGTGGTGCGGGTTCTGAGCACAATGGCCTCCTGACGTAAGCGGTTTCCTAGGATAAGGTTTCCAAGGATACGGTTGCCTTGTATACGGCGTTCTAGAATGTGGTGTGTCAGGATCTAGAATCTTGTGGTGCGGGTTCTGAGCACTATGGTCCCCAGAGTAAGCGGTTTCCTAGGATACGGTTTCCAAGGATACGGTTGCCTTGGATACTGCGTTCTAGAATGCGGTGTGTCAGGATCTAGAATCTTGTGGTGCGGGTTCTGAGCACAATGGCCTCCTGAGATAAGCGGTTTCCTAGGATACGGTTTCCAAGGATACGGTTCCCTTGGATACTGCGTTCTAGAATGCGGTGTGTCAGGATCTAGAATCTTGTGGTGCGGGTTCTGAGCACAATGGCCTCCTGACGTAAGCGGTTTCCTAGGATAAGGTTTCCAAGGATACGGTTGCCTTGGATACGGCGTTCTAGAATGTGGTGTGTCAGGATCTGGAATCTTGTGGTTCTGTTTCTGAGCACTATGGTATCCAGAGTAAACGGTTTCCTAGGATACGGTTTCCAAGGATACGGTTGCCTTGGATACGGCGTTCTAGAATGTGGTGTGTCAGGATCTCGAATCTTGTGGTGCGGGTTCTGAGCACTATGGTCTCCAGAGTAAGCGGTTTCCTAGGATACGGTTTCCAAGGGTACGGTTGCCTTGGATACAGCGTTCTAGAATGCGGTGTGTCAGGATCTGGAATCTTGTGGTGCGGGATGTGAGCACAATGACTTCCGGAGTAAGCGGTTTCCAGGGTACGGTTTCCAAGGATACGGTTCCCTTGGATACGGCATTCTAGAATGCGGTGTGTCAGGATCTAGAATCTTGTGGTGCGGGTTCTGAGCACAATGGCCTCCTGACGTAAGCGGTTTCCTAGGATAAGGTTTCCAAGGATACGGTTGCCTTGTATACGGCGTTCTAGAATGTGGTGTGTCAGGATCTAGAATCTTGTGGTGCGGGTTCTGAGCACTATGGTCCCCAGAGTAAGCGGTTTCCTAGGATACGGTTTCCAAGGATACGGTTGCCTTGGATACTGCGTTCTAGAATGCGGTGTGTCAGGATCTAGAATCTTGTGGTGCGGGTTCTGAGCACAATGGCCTCCTGAAATAAGCGGTTTCCTAGGATACGGTTTCCAAGGATACGGTTCCCTTGGATACTGCGTTCTAGAATGCGGTGTTTCAGGATCTAGAATCTTGTGGTGCGGGTTCTGAGCACAATGGCCTCCTGAGATAAGCGGTTTCCTAGGATACGGTTTCCAAGGATACGGTTGACTTGGATACGGGGTTCTAGAATGTGGTGTGTCAGGATCTTGAATCTTGTGGGACGGGTTCTGAGCACTATGGTCTCCAGAGATAAGCGGTTTCCTAGGATACGGTTGGCTTGGAACTGCATTCTAGAATGTGGTGTTTCAGTATCTAGAATCTTGTGGGGCACGTTCTGAGCACAAAGGCCTCCTGAGATAAGCGGTTTCCTAGGATAAGGTTTCCAAGTATACTGTTGTCTTGGTTACTGCGTTTTACAATGTGGTTTGTCAGGTTTTAGAATCTTGTGGTGCGGGTTCTGAGCACTATGGTCTCCAGAGATAAGCGGTTTCCTAGGATACGGTTTCCAAGGATACAGTTGCCTTGAATACAGAATTCTAGAAAGCGGTGTGTCAGGATCTAGAGTCTAGTGGGGCGAGTTCTGAGCACAATGGCCTCCTCAGATAAGCGGTTTCCTAGGATAGGTTTTCCAAGAATAGAGATGCCTTGGATACGGCGTTCTAGAATGTGGTGTGTCAGGATCTAGAATCTTGTGGTGCGGGTTCTGAGCACTATGGTCTCAGAGAGTAAGCAGTTTCCTAGGATACGGTTTACAAGAATACGGTTGCCTTGGATACTGCATTCTAGAATGAGGTGTGTCAGGAGCTAGAATCTTGTGGTGCGGGTTCTGAGAACTATGGTCTCCAGAGTAAGAGGTTTCCTAGGAAAAGGTTTCCAAGGATACTGTTGCCTTGGATACTGCATTCTAGAATGTGGTGTGTCAAGATCTAGAATCTTGTGGTGCGGGTTCTGAGCACTATGGTCTCCAGAGTAAGCGGTTTCCTAGAATACGGTTTCCAAGGATACGATTGCCTTGGATACTGCATTCTAAAATACGGTGTGTAAGGATGTAGAATCTTGTGGTGCGAGTTCTGAGCACAAGGCCTCCTGAGATAAGAGGTTTCCTATGATACGGTTTCCAAGGATACGGTAGCCTTGGATACGGCGTTCTAGAATGTGGTGTGTCAGGATCTAGAATCTTTTGGTTCTGGTTCTTAGCACAATGGCCTCCTGAAATAAGCGGTTCCTAGGATACGGTTTCCAAGGATACGGTTGCCTTAGATACAGCATTCTAGAATGCGGTTTGTCAGGATCTAGAATCTTGTGGTGCGGGTTCTGAGCACAGTGGCCTCCAGAGATAGGTGGTTTCCTAGGATAAGGTTTGCAAGTATATGGTTGCCTTGTATACTGCGTTCTAGAATGTGGTGTGTCAGTATCTAGAGTCTTGTGGTGCGGGTACTGAGCACAATGTCCTCCTGAAATAAGCGGTTTCCTAGGATACGGTTTCCAAGAATATGGTTGCCCTGTATACGGCGTTCTAGAATGTGGAGTGTCAGGATCTAGAATCTTGTGGTGCGGGTTCTGAGCACTATGGCCTCCTGAGATAAGCAGTTTCCTAGAATACGTTTTCCAAGGATACGGTTGCATTCGATACAGCATTCTAGAATGCGGTGTGTCAGGATCTAGAATCTAGTGGGGCGGGTTTGAGCACAATGGCCTCCAGAGATAGGGCGTTTCCTAGGATACGGTTTGTAAGTATACGGTTGCCTTGGATACTACGTTTTAGAATGTGGTGTGTCAGGATCTAGAATCTTCTGGGGCGGGTCTGAGCACAATGGCCTCCATATATAAGCGGTTTCCTAGGATATGGTTTCCAAGGATACGGTTGGCTTGCATATGGGGTTCTAGAATGTTGTGTGTCAGGATCTAGAATCTTGTGGGGCGGGTTGGAAGCACAATGGCCTCCATATATAAGCGGTTTCCTAGGATACGGTTTGCAAGGATACGGTTGCCTTGGCTACGGCGTTCTAGAATGCGGTGTGTCAGGATCTAGAATCTTGTTGGACGGGTTCTGAGCACAATGGCCTCCATATAAAAGTGGTTTCCAAGGATACTGTTTCCAAGGATACGGTTGCCTTGGATACTGCGTTTTACAATGTTCATTGTCAGAATCTAGAATCTTGTGGGGCAGTTTCTGCGCACAATGGTCTCCAGAGATAAGAGGTTTCCTAGGGTACGGTTTCCAGGATACGGTTGCCGTGGACACAGGTTCTAGAATGTGGTGTGTCAGGATCTAGAATATTGTTGGTCAGGTTCAGAGAACAATAGTCTACAGGAATACGCGGTTTCCTAGGATACGGACTCCAAGAATACGGTTGCCTTGCATACGGCGTTCTAAAATGTGGTGTAACAGGATCTAGAATCTTGTGGGACGGGTTCTGAGCACAATGGTCTCCAGGGATTAGCGGTTTACTAGGATTCGGTCTCCAAGTATACGGTTGCCTTGGATAGTGCGTTTTACAATGTGGTATGTCAGGATCTAGAATCTTGTGGTGCGGGTTCTGAGCACTATGGTCTCCAGAGTGGGCGGTTTCCTAGGATACGGTTTCCAAGGATACGGTTGCCTTGGATAATGCATTCTAGAATGTGGTGTGTCAGGATCTAGAATCTTGTGGTGCGGGTTCTGAGCACAATGGCCTCCTGAGATAAGCGGTTTCCTAGGATACGGTTTCCAAGGATACGGTTGACTTGGATACGGGGTTCTAGAATGTGGTGTGTCAGGATCTTGAATCTTGTGGGACGGGTTCTGAGCACTATGGTCTCCAGAGATAAGCGGTTTCCTAGGATACGGTTGGCTTGGAACTGCATTCTAGAATGTGGTGTGTCAGTATCTAGAATCTTGTGGGGCACGTTCTGAGCACAAAGGCCTCCTGAGATAAGCGGTTTCCTGGGATTCGGTTTCCAAGTATACCGTTGTCTTGGTTACTGCGTTTTACAATGTGGTTTGTCAGGTTTTAGAATCTTGTGGTGCGGGTTCTGAGCACTATGGTCTCCAGAGATAAGCGGTTTCCTAGGATACGGTTTCCAAGGATACAGTTGCCTTGAATACTGAATTCTAGAAAGCGGTGTGTCAGGATCTAGAATCTTGTGGCACGGGTTCTGAGCACAATGGTCTCCAGGGATTCGCGGTTTACTAGGATTCTGTCTCCAAGTATACGGTTGCCTTGGATAGTGCGTTTTACAATGTGGTATGTCAGGATCTAGAATCTTGTGGTGCGGGTTCTGAGCACTATGGTCTCCAGAGTAAGCGGTTTCCTAGGATACGGTTTCCAAGGATACGGTTGCCTTGGATAATGCATTCTAGAATGCGGTGTGTCAGGATCTAGAATCTTGTGGTGCGGGTTCTGAGCACAATGGCCTCCTGAGATAAGCGGTTTCCTAGGATACGGTTGGCTTGGAACTGCATTCTAGAATGTGGTGTGTCAGTATCTAGAATCTTGTGGGGCACGTTCTGAGCACAAAGGCCTCCTGAGATAAGCGGTTTCCTAGGATACGGTTTCGAAGTATACCGTTGTCTTGGTTACTGCGTTTTACAATGTGGTTTGTCAGTTTTAGAATTTTGTGGTGCGGGTTCTGAGCACTATGGTCTCCAGAGATAAGCGGTTTCCTAGGATACGGTTTCCAAGGATACAGTTGCCTTGAATACTGAATTCTAGAAAGCGGTGTGTCAGGATCTAGAGTCTTGTGGGGCGAGTTCTGAGCACAATGGCCTCTTCAGATAAGCGGTTTCCTAGGATACCGTTTCCAAGAATAGATATGCCTTGGATACGGCGTTCTAGAATGTGGTGTGTCAGGATCTAGAATCTTGTGGTGCGGGTTCTGAGCACTATGGTCTCAGAGAGTAAGCAGTTTCCTAGAATACGAATTCCAAGAATACGGTTGCCTTGGATACTGCATTCTAGAATGAGGTGTGTCAGGAGCTAGAATCTTGTGGTGCGGATTCTGACAACTATGGTCTCCAGAGTAAGAGATTTCCTAGGAAAAGGTTTCCAAGGATACGGTTGCCTTGGATACTGCGTTCTAGAATGTGGTGTGTCAGTATCTAGAGTCTTGTGGTGCGGGTACTGAGCACAATGTCCTCCTGAGATAAGCGGTTTCCTAGGATACGGTTTCCAAGAATATGGTTGCCCTGTATACGGCGTTCTAGAATGTGGAGTGTCAGGATCTAGAATCTTGTGGTGAGGGTTCTGAGCACTATGGCCTCCTGAGATAAGCAGTTTCCTAGAATACGTTTTCCAAGGATACGGTTGCATTCGATACAGCATTCTAGAATGCGGTGTGTCAGGATCTAGAATCTAGTGGGGCGGGTTTGAGCACAATGGCCTCCAGAGATAGGCCGTTTCCTAGGATACGGTTTGTAAGTATACGGTTGCCTTGGATACTACGTTTTAGAATGTGGTGTGTCAGGATCTAGAATCTTCTGGGGCGGGTCTGAGCACAATGGCCTCCATATATCAGCGGTTTCCTAGGATACGGTTTCCAAGGATACGGTTGGCTTGCATATGGGGTTCTAGAATGTTGTGTGTCAGGATCTAGAATCTTGTGGGGCGGGTTCGAAGCACAATGGCCTCCATATATAAGCGGTTTCCTAGGATACGGTTTCCAAGGATACAGTGGCCTTGGCTACGGCGTTCTAGAATGTGGTGTGTCAAAATCTAGAATCTTGTGGTTCTGGTTCTGAGCACTATGTTATCCAGAGTAGGCGGTTTCCTAGGATACGGTTTCCAAGGATACGGTTGGCTTGCATATGGGGTTCTAGAATGTTGTGTGTCAGGATCTAGAATCTTGTTGGACGGGTTCTGAGCACAATGTCCTCCATATAAAAGTGGTTTCCAAGGATACTGTCTCCAAGGATACGGTTGCCTTGGATACTGCGTTTTACAATGTTCATTGTCAGAATCTAGAATCTTGTGGGGCAGGTTCTGAGCACAATGGTCTCCAGAGATAAGAGGTTTCCTAGGATACGGTTTCCAGGATACGGTTGCCGTGGACACGGAGTTCTAGAATGGGGTGTGTCAGTATCTAGAATATTGTTGGTCAGGTTCAGAGAAGAATAGTCTACAGGAATACGCGGTATCCTAGGATACGGACTCCAAGAATACGGTTGCCTTGCATACGGCGTTCTAGAATGTGGTGTAACAGGATCTAGAATCTTGTGGGACGGGTTCTGAGCACAATTGTCTCCAGTTATTCGCGGTTTACTAGGATTCCGTCTCCAAGTATACGGTTGCCTTGGATAGTGCGTTTTACAATGTGGTATGTCAGGATCTAGAATCTTGTGGTGCGGGTTCTGAGCACTATGGTCTCCAGAGTAAGCGGTTTCCTAGGATACGGTTGGCTTGGAACTGCATTCTAGAATGTGGTGTGTCAGTATCTAGAATCTTGTGGGGCACGTTCTGAGCACAAAGGCCTCCTGAGATAAGCGGTTTCCTAGGATACGGTTTCGAAGTATACCGTTGTCTTGGTTACTGCGTTTTACAATGTGGTTTGTCAGGTTTTAGAATCTTGTGGTGCGGGTTCTGAGCACTATGGTCTCCAGAGATAAGGAGTTTCCTAGGATACGGTTTTCAAGGATACAGTTGCCTTGAATACTGAATTCTAGAAAGCGGTGTGTCAGGATCTAGAGTCTTGTGGGGCGAGTTCTGAGCACAATGGCCTCCTCAGATAAGCGGTTTCCTAGGATACGGTTTCCAAGGATACGGTGGCCTTGGCTACGGCGTTCTAGAATGCGGTGTGTCAGGATCTAGAATCTTGTTGGACGGGTTCTGAGCACAATGGCCTCCATATAAAAGTGGTTTCCAAGGATACTGTTTCCAAGGATACGGTTGCCTTGGATACTGCGTTTTACAATGTTCATTGTCAGAATCTAGAATCTTGTGGGGCAGTTTCTGCGCACAATGGTCTCCAGAGATAAGAGGTTTCCTAGGGTACGGTTTCCAGGATACGGTTGCCGTGGACACAGGTTCTAGAATGTGGTGTGTCAGGATCTAGAATATTGTTGGTCAGGTTCAGAGAACAATAGTCTACAGGAATACGCGGTTTCCTAGGATACGGACTCCAAGAATACGGTTGCCTTGCATACGGCGTTCTAAAATGTGGTGTAACAGGATCTAGAATCTTGTGGGACGGGTTCTGAGCACAATGGTCTCCAGGGATTCGCGGTTTACTAGGATTCGGTCTCCAAGTATACGGTTGCCTTGGATAGTGCGTTTTACAATGTGGTATGTCAGGATCTAGAATCTTGTGGTGCGGGTTCTGAGCACTATGGTCTCCAGAGTGGGCGGTTTCCTAGGATACGGTTTCCAAGGATACGGTTGCCTTGGATAATGCATTCTAGAATGTGGTGTGTCAGGATCTAGAATCTTGTGGTGCGGGTTCTGAGCACAATGGCCTCCTGAGATAAGCGGTTTCCTAGGATACGGTTTCCAAGGATACGGTGCCTTTGTTACTGCATTCTAGAATGCGGTGTGTCAGGATCTAGAATCTTGTGGTGCCGGTTTTGAGCACAATGGCCTCCTGAGATAAGCGGTTCCCTGGATACGGTTTCCAAGGATACGGTTGCCTTGGATACTGCATTCTAGAATGCGGTGTGTCAGGATCTAGAATCTTGTGGTGCGGGTTCTGAGCACAACGGCCTCCTGAGATAAGCGGTTTCCTACGATACGGTTTCCAAGGATACGGTTGCCTTGGTTACTGCATTCTAGAATGTGGTGTGTAAGGATCTAGAATCTTGTGGTGCGGGTTCTGAGCACATCGGCCTCCTGAGATAAGCGGTTTCCTAGGATACGGTTTCCAAGGATACGGTTGCCTTGGTTACTGCATTCTAGAATGCGGTGTGTCAGGATCTAGAATCTTGTGGTGCGGGTTCTGAGCACAACGGCCTCCTGAGATAAGCGGTTTCCTACGATACGGTTTCCAAGGATACGGTTGCCTTGGTTACTGCATTCTAGAATGCGGTGTGTCAGGATCTAGAATCTTGTGGTGCGGGTTCTGAGCACAATGGCCTCCTGAGATAAGCGGTTCCCTGGATACGGTTTCCAAGGATACGGTTGCCTTGGATACTGCATTCTAGAATGCGGTGTGTCAGGATCTAGAATCTTGTGGTGCGGGTTCGGAGCACAATGGCCTCCTGAGATAAGCGGTTTCCTAGGATACGGTTTCCAAGGATACGGTGCCTTGGTTACTGCATTCTAGAATGCGGTGTGTCAGGATCTAGAATCTTGTGGTGCGGGTTCTGAGCACATCGGCCTCCTGAGATAAGCGGTTTCCTAGGATACGGTTTCCAAGGATAAGGTTGCCTTGGTTATGCATTCTAGAATGTGGTGTGTCAGGATCTAGAATCTTGTGGTGCGGGTTCTGAGCACATCGGCCTCCTGAGATAAGCGGTTTCCTAGGATACGGTTTCCAAGGATACGGTTGCATTGGTTACTGCATTCTAGAATGCGGTGTGTCAGGATCTAGAATCTTGTGGTGCGGGTTCTGAGCACAACGGCCTCCTGAGATAAGCGGTTTCCTAGGATACGGTTTCCAAGGATACGGTTGCCTTGGATACTGCATTCTAGAATGCGGTGTGTCAGGATCTAGAATCTTGTGGTGCGGGTTCTGAGCACAATGGCCTCCTGAGATAAGCGGTTTCCTAGGATACGGTTTCCAAGGATACGGTTGCCTTGGTTACTGCATTCTAGAATGCGGTGTGTCAGGATCTAGAATCTTGTGGTGCGGGTTCTGAGCACAATTGCCTCCTGAGATAAGCGGTTCCCTGGATATGGTTTCCAAGGATACGGTTGCCTTGGATACTGCATTCTAGAATGCGGTGTGTCAGGATCTAGAATCTTGTGGTGCGGGTTCTGAGCACAATGGCCTCCTGAGATAAGCGGTTTCCTAGGATACGGTTTCCAAGGATACGGTTGCCTTGGTTACTGCATTCTAGAATGCGGTGTGTCAGGATCTAGAATCTTGTGGTGCGGGTTCTGAGCACAACGGCCTCCTGAGATAAGCGGTTTCCTAGGATACGGTTTCCAAGGATACGGTGGCCTTGGATACTGCATTCTAGAATGCGGTGTGTCAGGATCTTGCATCTTGTGGGACGGGTTCTGAGCTCTATGGTCTCTAGCGTAAGCGGTTTCCTAGGATAGGGTTTCCAGGATACAGTTGCCGTGGACACGGTGTTCTAGAATGTGGTGTGTCAGGATCTAGAATATTGTTGGTCGGGTTGAGAGAATAATAGTCTACAGGAATACGCGGTTTCCTAGGATACGGACTCCAAGAATACGGTTGCCTTGCATACGGCGTTCTAGAATGTGGTGTGTCAGGATCTAGAATCTTGGGAACAGATTCTGAAAATAATGGTCTCCAGAGATAAGTGGTTTCCTAGGATACGGTTTTCAAGGATACGGTTGCCTTGGATACGGTGTTCTAGAATATGGTGTAACAGGATCTAGAATCTTGTGTTGCGGGTTCTGAGCACAATGGCCTCCAGGTAAGCCGTTTCCTAGGATACGGTTTCCAAGGATACTGTTGCCTTGGTTACTGCATTCTAGAATGCGGTGTGTCAGGATCTAGAATCTTGTGGTGCGCGTTCTGACCACAACGGCCTCCTGAGATAAGCGGTTTCATAGGATACGGTTTCCAAGGATACGGTTGCCTTGGATACTGCATTCTAGAATGCGGTGTGTCAGGATCTAGAATCTTGTGGTGCGGGTTCTGAGCACAATGGCCTCCTGAGATAAGCGGTTTCCTAGGATACGGTTTCCAAGTATACTGTTGCCTTGGTTACTGCATTCTAGAATGCGGTGTGTCAGGATCTAGAATCTTGTGGTGCGCGTTCTGAGCACAACGGCCTCCTGAGATAAGCGGTTTCCTAGGATACGTTTTCCAAGGATACGGTTGCCTTGGATACTGCATTCTAGAATGCGGTGTGTCAGGATCTAGAATCTTGTGGTGCGGGTTCTGAGCACAACCGCCTCCTGAGATAAGCGGTTTCCTAGGATACGGTTTCCAAGGATACGGTTGCCTTGGATACTGCATTCTAGAATGCGGTGTGTCAGGATCTAGAATCTAGTGGTGCGGGTTCTAAGCACAACGGCCTCCTGAGATAAGCGGTTTCCTAGGATACGGTTTCCAAGGATACGGTTGCCTTGGATACTGCATTCTAGAATGCGGTGTGTCAGGATCTAGAATCTTGTGGTGCGGGTTCTGAGCACAACGGCCTCCTGAGATAAGCGGTTTCCTAGGATACGGTTTCCAAGGATACGGTTGCCTTGGTTACTGCATTCTAGAATGCGGTGTGTCAGGATCTAGAATCTGTGGTGCGGGTTCTCAGCACAATGGCCTCCTGAGATAAGCGGTTTCCTAGGATACGGTTTCCAAGGATACGTTTGCCTTGGTTACTGCATTCTAGAATGCGGTGTGTCAGGATCGAGAATCTTGTGGTGCGGGTTCTAAGCACAACGGCCTCCTGAGATAAGCGGTTTCCTAGGATACGGTTTCCAAGGATACGGTTGCCTTGGATACTGCATTCTAGAATGCGGTGTGTCAGGATCTAGAATCTTGTGTTGCGGGTTCTGAGCACAATGGCCTCCAGAGTAAGCCGCTTCCTAGGATACTGTTTCCAAGGATACGGTGCCTTGGTTACTGCATTCTAGAATGTGGTGTGTCAGAATCTAGAATCTTGAGAGATGGGTTCTAAGGACAATGGTCTACAGATATAAGCGGGTTCCTAGGATTCCGTTTCCAAGGATACGGTTGCCTTGGTTACTGCATTCTAGAATGCGGTGTGTCAGGATCTAGAATCTTGAGGTGCGGGTTCTGAGCACAACTGCCAACTGAGATAAGCGGTTTCCTAGGATACGGTTTCCAAGGATACGGTTGCCTTGGATACTGCATTCTAGAATGCGGTGTGTCAGGATCTAGAATCTTGTGGTGCGGGTTCTGAGCACAATGGCCTCCTGAGATAAGCGGTTTCCTAGGATACGGTTTCCAAGGATACTGTTGCCTTGTTTACTGCATTCTAGAATGCGGTGTGTCAGGATCTAGAATCTTGTGGTGCGCATTCTGAGCACAACGGCCTCCTGAGATAAGCGGTTTCATAGGATACGGTTTCCAAGGATACGGTTGCCTTGGATACTGCATTCTAGAATGCGGTATGTCAGGATCTAGAATCTTGTGGTGCGGGTTCTGAGCACAATGGCCTCCTGAGATAAGCGGTTTCCTAGGATACGGTTTCCAAGTATACTGTTGCCTTGGTTACTGCATTCTAGAATGCGGTGTGTCAGGATCTAGAATCTTGTGGTGCGCGTTCTGAGCACAACGGCCTCCTGAGATAAGCGGTTTCCTAGGATACGTTTTCCAAGGATACGGTTGCCTTGGATACTGCATTCTAGAATGCGGTGTGTCAGGATCTAGAATCTTGTGGTGCGGGTTCTGAGCACAACCGCCTCCTGAGATAAGCGGTTTCCTAGGATACGGTTTCCAAGGATACGGTTGCCTTGGATACTGCATTCTAGAATGCGGTGTGTCAGGATCTAGAATCTAGTGGTGCGGGTTCTAAGCACAACGGCCTCCTGAGATAAGCGGTTTCCTAGGATACGGTTTCCAAGGATACGGTTGCCTTGGATACTGCATTCTAGAATGCGGTGTGTCAGGATCTAGAATCTTGTGGTGCGGGTTCTGAGCACAACGGCCTCCTGAGATAAGCGGTTTCCTAGGATACGGTTTCCAAGGATACGGTTGCCTTGGATACTGCATTCTAGAATGAGGTGTGTCAGGATCTAGAATCTTGTGTTGCGGGTTCTGAGCACAATGGCCTCCAGAGTAAGCCGCTTCCTAGGATACTGTTTCCAAGGATACGGTGCCTTGGTTACTGCATTCTAGAATGTGGTGTGTCAGAATCTAGAATCTTGAGAGATGGGTTCTAAGGACAATGGTCTACAGATATAAGCGGGTTCCTAGGATTCCGTTTCCAAGGATACGGTTGCCTTGGTTACTGCATTCTAGAATGCGGTGTGTCAGGATCTAGAATCTTGAGGTGCGGGTTCTGAGCACAACTGCCAACTGAGATAAGCGGTTTCCTAGGATACGGTTTCCAAGGATACGGTTGCCTTGGATACTGCATTCTAGAATGCGGTGTGTCAGGATCTAGAATCTTGTGGTGCGGGTTCTGAGCACAATGGCCTCCTGAGATAAGCGGTTTCCTAGGATACGGTTTCCAAGGATACTGTTGCCTTGGTTACTGCATTCTAGAATGCGGTGTGTCAGGATCTAGAATCTTGTGGTGCGCATTCTGAGCACAACGGCCTCCTGAGATAAGCGGTTCCTATGATACGGTTTCCAAGGATACGGTTGCCTTGGATACGGCGTTCTAGAATGCGGTGTGTCAGGATCTAGAATCTTGTGTTGCGGGTTCTGAGCACAATGGCCTCCAGAGTAAGCCGCTTCCTAGGATACTGTTTCCAAGGATACGGTGCCTTGGTTACTGCATTCTAGAATGTGGTGTGTCAGGATCTAGAATCTCGTGGTGCGGGTTCTGAGCACAACGGCCTCCTGAGATAAGCGGTTTCCTAGGATACGTTTTCCAAGGATACGGTTGCCTTGGATACTGCATTCTAGAATGCGGTGTGTCAGGATCCAGAATCTTGTGTTGCCGGTTCTGAGCACAATGGCCTCCAGAGTAAGCCGCTTCCTAGGATACTGTTTCCAAGGATACGGTGCCTTGGTTACTGCATTCTAGAATGTGGTGTGTCAGGATCTAGAATCTCGTGGTGCGGGTTCTGAGCACAACGGCCTCCTGAGATAAGCGGTTTCCTAGGATACGGTTTCCAAGGATACGGTGGCCTTGGATACTGCATTCTAGAATGCGGTGTGTCAGGATCTTGCATCTTGTGGGACGGGTTCTGAGCTCTATGGTCTCTAGAGTAAGCGGTTTCCTAGGATAGGGTTTCCAGGATACAGTTGCCGTGGACACGGTGTTCTAGAATGTGGTGTGTCAGGATCTAGAATATTGTTGGTCGGGTTGAGAGAATAATAGTCTACAGGAATACGCGGTTTCCTAGGATACGGACTCCAAGAATACGGTTGCCTTGCATACGGCGTTCTAGAATGTGGTGTGTCAGGATCTAGAATCTTGGGAACAGATTCTGAAAATAATGGTCTCCAGAGATAAGTGGTTTCCTAGGATACGGTTTCCAAGGATACGGTTGCCTTGGATACGGTGTTCTAGAATATGGTGTAACAGGATCTAGAATCTTGTGGGACGGGTTCTGAGCACAATCGTCTCCAGAGTAAGCGGTTTCCTAGGATACGGTTTCCAAGGATACGGTTGCCTTCGATACTGCGTTCTAGAATGCGGTGTGTCAGGATCTAGAATCTTGTGGTGCCGGTTTTGAGCACAATGTCCTCTTGAGATAAGCGGTTTCCTAGGATACGGTTTCCAAGGATACGGTTGCCTTGGATACCGCGTTCTCGAATGCGGTGTGTCAGGATCTAGAATCTTGTGTTGCGGGTTCTGAGCACAACGGCCTCCTGAGATAAGTGGTTTCCTAGGATACGGTTTCCAAGGATACGGTTGCCTGGATACTGCATTCTAGAATGCGGTGTGTCAGGATCGAGAATCTTGTGGTGCGGGTTCTAAGCACAACGGCCTCCTGAGATAAGCGGTTTCCTAGGATACGGTTTCCAAGGATACGGTTGCCTTGGATACTGCATTCTAGAATGCGGTGTGTCAGGATCTAGAATCTTGTGTTGCGGGTTCTGAGCACAATGGCCTCCAGAGTAAGCCGCTTCCTAGGATACTGTTTCCAAGGATACGGTGCCTTGGTTACTGCATTCTAGAATGTGGTGTGTCAGAATCTAGAATCTTGAGAGATGGGTTCTAAGGACAATGGTCTACAGATATAAGCGGGTTCCTAGGATTCCGTTTCCAAGGATACGGTTGCCTTGGTTACTGCATTCTAGAATGTGGTGTGTCAGGATCTAGAATCTCGTGGTGCGGGTTCTGAGCACAACGGCCTCCTGAGATAAGCGGTTTCCTAGGATACGTTTTCCAAGGATACGGTTGTCTTGGATACTGCATTCTAGAATGCGGTGTGTCAGGATCCAGAATCTTGTGTTGCCGGTTCTGAGCACAATGGCCTCCTGAGATAAGCGGTTTCCTAGGATACGGTTTCCAAGGATACTGTTGCCTTGGTTACTGCATTCTAGAATGCGGTGTGTCAGGATCTAGAATCTTGTGGTGCGCATTCTGAGCACAACGGCCTCCTGAGATAAGCGGTTCCTATGATACGGTTTCCAAGGATACGGTTGCCTTGGATACGGCGTTCTAGAATGCGGTGTGTCAGGATCTAGAATCTTGTGTTGCGGGTTCTGAGCACAATGGCCTCCAGAGTAAGCCGCTTCCTAGGATACTGTTTCCAAGGATACGGTGCCTTGGTTACTGCATTCTAGAATGCGGTGTGTCAGGATCTAGAATCTTGAGGTGCGGGTTCTGAGCACAACTGCCAACTGAGATAAGCGGTTTCCTAGGATACGTTTTCCAAGGATACGGTTGCCTTGGATACTGCATTCTAGAATGCGGTGTGTCAGGATCCAGAATCTTGTGTTGCCGGTTCTGAGCACAATGGCCTCCAGAGTAAGCCGCTTCCTAGGATACTGTTTCCAAGGATACGGTGCCTTGGTTACTGCATTCTAGAATGTGGTGTGTCAGGATCTAGAATCTCGTGGTGCGGGTTCTGAGCACAACGGCCTCCTGAGATAAGCGGTTTCCTAGGATACGGTTTCCAAGGATACGGTGGCCTTGGATACTGCATTCTAGAATGCGGTGTGTCAGGATCTTGCATCTTGTGGGACGGGTTCTGAGCTCTATGGTCTCTAGAGTAAGCGGTTTCCTAGGATAGGGTTTCCAGGATACAGTTGCCGTGGACACGGTGTTCTAGAATGTGGTGTGTCAGGATCTAGAATATTGTTGGTCGGGTTGAGAGAATAATAGTCTACAGGAATACGCGGTTTCCTAGGATACGGACTCCAAGAATACGGTTGCCTTGCATACGGCGTTCTAGAATGTGGTGTGTCAGGATCTAGAATCTTGGGAACAGATTCTGAAAATAATGGTCTCCAGAGATAAGTGGTTTCCTAGGATACGGTTTCCAAGGATACGGTTGCCTTGGATACGGTGTTCTAGAATATGGTGTAACAGGATCTAGAATCTTGTGGGACGGGTTCTGAGCACAATCGTCTCCAGAGTAAGCGGTTTCCTAGGATACGGTTTCCAAGGATACGGTTGCCTTCGATACTGCGTTCTAGAATGCGGTGTGTCAGGATCTAGAATCTTGTGGTGCCGGTTTTGAGCACAATGTCCTCTTGAGATAAGCGGTTTCCTAGGATACGGTTTCCAAGGATACGGTTGCCTTGGATACGGCGTTCTCGAATGCGGTGTGTCAGGATCTAGAATCTTGTGTTGCGGGTTCTGAGCACAACGGCCTCCTGAGATAAGTGGTTTCCTAGGATACGGTTTCCAAGGATACGGTTGCCTGGATACTGCATTCTAGAATGCGGTGTGTCAGGATCGAGAATCTTGTGGTGCGGGTTCTGAGCACAACGGCCTCCTGAGATAAGCGGTTTCCTAGGATACGTTTTCCAAGGATACGGTTGCCTTGGATACTGCATTCTAGAATGCGGTGTGTCAGGATCCAGAATCTTGTGTTGCCGGTTCTGAGCACAATGGCCTCCAGAGTAAGCCGCTTCCTAGGATACTGTTTCCAAGGATACGGTGCCTTGGTTACTGCATTCTAGAATGTGGTGTGTCAGGATCTAGAATCTCGTGGTGCGGGTTCTGAGCACAACGGCCTCCTGAGATAAGCGGTTTCCTAGGATACGGTTTCCAAGGATACGGTGGCCTTGGATACTGCATTCTAGAATGCGGTGTGTCAGGATCTTGCATCTTGTGGGACGGGTTCTGAGCTCTATGGTCTCTAGAGTAAGCGGTTTCCTAGGATAGGGTTTCCAGGATACAGTTGCCGTGGACACGGTGTTCTAGAATGTGGTGTGTCAGGATCTAGAATATTGTTGGTCGGGTTGAGAGAATAATAGTCTACAGGAATACGCGGTTTCCTAGGATACGGACTCCAAGAATACGGTTGCCTTGCATACGGCGTTCTAGAATGTGGTGTGTCAGGATCTAGAATCTTGGGAACAGATTCTGAAAATAATGGTCTCCAGAGATAAGTGGTTTCCTAGGATACGGTTTCCAAGGATACGGTTGCCTTGGATACGGTGTTCTAGAATATGGTGTAACAGGATCTAGAATCTTGTGGGACGGGTTCTGAGCACAATCGTCTCCAGAGTAAGCGGTTTCCTAGGATACGGTTTCCAAGGATACGGTTGCCTTCGATACTGCGTTCTAGAATGCGGTGTGTCAGGATCTAGAATCTTGTGGTGCCGGTTTTGAGCACAATGTCCTCTTGAGATAAGCGGTTTCCTAGGATACGGTTTCCAAGGATACGGTTGCCTTGGATACGGCGTTCTCGAATGCGGTGTGTCAGGATCTAGAATCTTGTGTTGCGGGTTCTGAGCACAACGGCCTCCTGAGATAAGTGGTTTCCTAGGATACGGTTTCCAAGGATACGGTTGCCTGGATACTGCATTCTAGAATGCGGTGTGTCAGGATCGAGAATCTTGTGGTGCGGGTTCTGAGCACAACGGCCTCCTGAGATAAGCGGTTTCCTAGGATACGTTTTCCAAGGATACGGTTGCCTTGGATACTGCATTCTAGAATGCGGTGTGTCAGGATCCAGAATCTTGTGTTGCCGGTTCTGAGCACAATGGCCTCCAGAGTAAGCCGCTTCCTAGGATACTGTTTCCAAGGATACGGTGCCTTGGTTACTGCATTCTAGAATGTGGTGTGTCAGGATCTAGAATCTCGTGGTGCGGGTTCTGAGCACAACGGCCTCCTGAGATAAGCGGTTTCCTAGGATACGGTTTCCAAGGATACGGTGGCCTTGGATACTGCATTCTAGAATGCGGTGTGTCAGGATCTTGCATCTTGTGGGACGGGTTCTGAGCTCTATGGTCTCTAGAGTAAGCGGTTTCCTAGGATAGGGTTTCCAGGATACAGTTGCCGTGGACACGGTGTTCTAGAATGTGGTGTGTCAGGATCTAGAATATTGTTGGTCGGGTTGAGAGAATAATAGTCTACAGGAATACGCGGTTTCCTAGGATACGGACTCCAAGAATACGGTTGCCTTGCATACGGCGTTCTAGAATGTGGTGTGTCAGGATCTAGAATCTTGGGAACAGATTCTGAAAATAATGGTCTCCAGAGATAAGTGGTTTCCTAGGATACGGTTTCCAAGGATACGGTTGCCTTGGATACGGTGTTCTAGAATATGGTGTAACAGGATCTAGAATCTTGTGGGACGGGTTCTGAGCACAATCGTCTCCAGAGTAAGCGGTTTCCTAGGATACGGTTTCCAAGGATACGGTTGCCTTCGATACTGCGTTCTAGAATGCGGTGTGTCAGGATCTAGAATCTTGTGGTGCCGGTTTTGAGCACAATGTCCTCTTGAGATAAGCGGTTTCCTAGGATACGGTTTCCAAGGATACGGTTGCCTTGGATACGGCGTTCTCGAATGCGGTGTGTCAGGATCTAGAATCTTGTGTTGCGGGTTCTGAGCACAACGGCCTCCTGAGATAAGTGGTTTCCTAGGATACGGTTTCCAAGGATACGGTTGCCTGGATACTGCATTCTAGAATGCGGTGTGTCAGGATCGAGAATCTTGTGGTGCGGGTTCTGAGCACAATGGCCTCCTGAGATAAGCGGTTTCCTAGGATACGGTTTCCAAGGATACGGTTGCCTTGGATACTGCATTCTAGAATGCGGTGTGTCAGGATCTAGAATCTTGTGGTGCGTGTTCTGAGCACAACGGCCTCCTGAGATACGCGGTTTCCTAGGATACGGTTTCCAAGGATACGGTTGCCTTGGTTACTGCATTCTAGAATGCGGTGTGTCAGGATCTAGAATCTTGTGGTGCGGGTTCTGAGCACAACGGCCTCCTGAGATAAGCGGTTTCCTAGGATACGGTTTCCAAGGATACGGTTGCCTTGGATACTGCATTCTAGAATGCGGTGTGTCAGGATCTAGAATCTTGTGGTGCGGGTTCTGAGCACAACGGCCTCCTGAGATAAGCGGTTTCCTAGGATACGGTTTCCAAGGATACGGTGGCCTTGGATACTGCATTCTAGAATGCGGTGTGTCAGTATCTTGCATCTTGTGGGACGGGTTCTGAGCTCTATGGTCTCTAGAGTAAGCGGTTTCCTAGGATAGGGTTTCCAGGATACAGTTGCCGTGGACACGGTGTTCTAGAATGTGGTGTGTCAGGATCTAGAATATTGTTGGTCGGGTTGAGAGAATAATAGTCTACAGGAATACGCGGTTTCCTAGGATACGGACTCCAAGAGTACGGTTGCCTTGCATACGGCGTTCTAGAATGTGGTGTGTCAGGATCTAGAATCTTGGGAACAGATTCTGAAAATAATGGTCTCCAGAGATAAGTGGTTTCCTAGGATACGGTTTCCAAGGATACGGTTGCCTTGGATACGGTGTTCTAGAATATGGTGTAACAGGATCTAGAATCTTGTGGGACGGGTTCTGAGCACAATCGTCTCCAGAGTAAGCGGTTTCCTAGGATACGGTTTCCAAGGATACGGTTGCCTTCGATACTGCGTTCTAGAATGCGGTGTGTCAGGATCTAGAATCTTGTGGTGCCGGTTTTGAGCACAATGTCCTCTTGAGATAAGCGGTTTCCTAGGATACGGTTTCCAAGGATACGGTTGCCTTGGATACGGCGTTCTCGAATGCGGTGTGTCAGGATCTAGAATCTTGTGTTGCGGGTTCTGAGCACAACGGCCTCCTGAGATAAGTGGTTTCCTAGGATACGGTTTCCAAGGATACGGTTGCCTGGATACTGCATTCTAGAATGCGGTGTGTCAGGATCGAGAATCTTGTGGTGCGGGTTCTGAGCACAACGGCCTCCTGAGATAAGCGGTTTCCTAGGATACGTTTTCCAAGGATACGGTTGCCTTGGATACTGCATTCTAGAATGCGGTGTGTCAGGATCCAGAATCTTGTGTTGCCGGTTCTGAGCACAATGGCCTCCAGAGTAAGCCGCTTCCTAGGATACTGTTTCCAAGGATACGGTGCCTTGGTTACTGCATTCTAGAATGTGGTGTGTCAGGATCTAGAATCTCGTGGTGCGGGTTCTGAGCACAACGGCCTCCTGAGATAAGCGGTTTCCTAGGATACGGTTTCCAAGGATACGGTGGCCTTGGATACTGCATTCTAGAATGCGGTGTGTCAGGATCTTGCATCTTGTGGGACGGGTTCTGAGCTCTATGGTCTCTAGAGTAAGCGGTTTCCTAGGATAGGGTTTCCAGGATACAGTTGCCGTGGACACGGTGTTCTAGAATGTGGTGTGTCAGGATCTAGAATATTGTTGGTCGGGTTGAGAGAATAATAGTCTACAGGAATACGCGGTTTCCTAGGATACGGACTCCAAGAATACGGTTGCCTTGCATACGGCGTTCTAGAATGTGGTGTGTCAGGATCTAGAATCTTGGGAACAGATTCTGAAAATAATGGTCTCCAGAGATAAGTGGTTTCCTAGGATACGGTTTCCAAGGATACGGTTGCCTTGGATACGGTGTTCTAGAATATGGTGTAACAGGATCTAGAATCTTGTGGGACGGGTTCTGAGCACAATCGTCTCCAGAGTAAGCGGTTTCCTAGGATACGGTTTCCAAGGATACGGTTGCCTTCGATACTGCGTTCTAGAATGCGGTGTGTCAGGATCTAGAATCTTGTGGTGCCGGTTTTGAGCACAATGTCCTCTTGAGATAAGCGGTTTCCTAGGATACGGTTTCCAAGGATACGGTTGCCTTGGATACGGCGTTCTCGAATGCGGTGTGTCAGGATCTAGAATCTTGTGTTGCGGGTTCTGAGCACAACGGCCTCCTGAGATAAGTGGTTTCCTAGGATACGGTTTCCAAGGATACGGTTGCCTGGATACTGCATTCTAGAATGCGGTGTGTCAGGATCGAGAATCTTGTGGTGCGGGTTCTGAGCACAACGGCCTCCTGAGATAAGCGGTTTCCTAGGATACGTTTTCCAAGGATACGGTTGCCTTGGATACTGCATTCTAGAATGCGGTGTGTCAGGATCCAGAATCTTGTGTTGCCGGTTCTGAGCACAATGGCCTCCAGAGTAAGCCGCTTCCTAGGATACTGTTTCCAAGGATACGGTGCCTTGGTTACTGCATTCTAGAATGTGGTGTGTCAGGATCTAGAATCTCGTGGTGCGGGTTCTGAGCACAACGGCCTCCTGAGATAAGCGGTTTCCTAGGATACGGTTTCCAAGGATACGGTGGCCTTGGATACTGCATTCTAGAATGCGGTGTGTCAGGATCTTGCATCTTGTGGGACGGGTTCTGAGCTCTATGGTCTCTAGAGTAAGCGGTTTCCTAGGATAGGGTTTCCAGGATACAGTTGCCGTGGACACGGTGTTCTAGAATGTGGTGTGTCAGGATCTAGAATATTGTTGGTCGGGTTGAGAGAATAATAGTCTACAGGAATACGCGGTTTCCTAGGATACGGACTCCAAGAGTACGGTTGCCTTGCATACGGCGTTCTAGAATGTGGTGTGTCAGGATCTAGAATCTTGGGAACAGATTCTGAAAATAATGGTCTCCAGAGATAAGTGGTTTCCTAGGATACGGTTTCCAAGGATACGGTTGCCTTGGATACGGTGTTCTAGAATATGGTGTAACAGGATCTAGAATCTTGTGGGACGGGTTCTGAGCACAATCGTCTCCAGAGTAAGCGGTTTCCTAGGATACGGTTTCCAAGGATACGGTTGCCTTCGATACTGCGTTCTAGAATGCGGTGTGTCAGGATCTAGAATCTTGTGGTGCCGGTTTTGAGCACAATGTCCTCTTGAGATAAGCGGTTTCCTAGGATACGGTTTCCAAGGATACGGTTGCCTTGGATACGGCGTTCTCGAATGCGGTGTGTCAGGATCTAGAATCTTGTGTTGCGGGTTCTGAGCACAACGGCCTCCTGAGATAAGTGGTTTCCTAGGATACGGTTTCCAAGGATACGGTTGCCTGGATACTGCATTCTAGAATGCGGTGTGTCAGGATCGAGAATCTTGTGGTGCGGGTTCTGAGCACAACGGCCTCCTGAGATAAGCGGTTTCCTAGGATACGTTTTCCAAGGATACGGTTGCCTTGGATACTGCATTCTAGAATGCGGTGTGTCAGGATCCAGAATCTTGTGTTGCCGGTTCTGAGCACAATGGCCTCCAGAGTAAGCCGCTTCCTAGGATACTGTTTCCAAGGATACGGTGCCTTGGTTACTGCATTCTAGAATGTGGTGTGTCAGGATCTAGAATCTCGTGGTGCGGGTTCTGAGCACAACGGCCTCCTGAGATAAGCGGTTTCCTAGGATACGGTTTCCAAGGATACGGTGGCCTTGGATACTGCATTCTAGAATGCGGTGTGTCAGGATCTTGCATCTTGTGGGACGGGTTCTGAGCTCTATGGTCTCTAGAGTAAGCGGTTTCCTAGGATAGGGTTTCCAGGATACAGTTGCCGTGGACACGGTGTTCTAGAATGTGGTGTGTCAGGATCTAGAATATTGTTGGTCGGGTTGAGAGAATAATAGTCTACAGGAATACGCGGTTTCCTAGGATACGGACTCCAAGAATACGGTTGCCTTGCATACGGCGTTCTAGAATGTGGTGTGTCAGGATCTAGAATCTTGGGAACAGATTCTGAAAATAATGGTCTCCAGAGATAAGTGGTTTCCTAGGATACGGTTTCCAAGGATACGGTTGCCTTGGATACGGTGTTCTAGAATATGGTGTAACAGGATCTAGAATCTTGTGGGACGGGTTCTGAGCACAATCGTCTCCAGAGTAAGCGGTTTCCTAGGATACGGTTTCCAAGGATACGGTTGCCTTCGATACTGCGTTCTAGAATGCGGTGTGTCAGGATCTAGAATCTTGTGGTGCCGGTTTTGAGCACAATGTCCTCTTGAGATAAGCGGTTTCCTAGGATACGGTTTCCAAGGATACGGTTGCCTTGGATACGGCGTTCTCGAATGCGGTGTGTCAGGATCTAGAATCTTGTGTTGCGGGTTCTGAGCACAACGGCCTCCTGAGATAAGTGGTTTCCTAGGATACGGTTTCCAAGGATACGGTTGCCTGGATACTGCATTCTAGAATGCGGTGTGTCAGGATCGAGAATCTTGTGGTGCGGGTTCTGAGCACAACGGCCTCCTGAGATAAGCGGTTTCCTAGGATACGTTTTCCAAGGATACGGTTGCCTTGGATACTGCATTCTAGAATGCGGTGTGTCAGGATCCAGAATCTTGTGTTGCCGGTTCTGAGCACAATGGCCTCCAGAGTAAGCCGCTTCCTAGGATACTGTTTCCAAGGATACGGTGCCTTGGTTACTGCATTCTAGAATGTGGTGTGTCAGGATCTAGAATCTCGTGGTGCGGGTTCTGAGCACAACGGCCTCCTGAGATAAGCGGTTTCCTAGGATACGGTTTCCAAGGATACGGTGGCCTTGGATACTGCATTCTAGAATGCGGTGTGTCAGGATCTTGCATCTTGTGGGACGGGTTCTGAGCTCTATGGTCTCTAGAGTAAGCGGTTTCCTAGGATAGGGTTTCCAGGATACAGTTGCCGTGGACACGGTGTTCTAGAATGTGGTGTGTCAGGATCTAGAATATTGTTGGTCGGGTTGAGAGAATAATAGTCTACAGGAATACGCGGTTTCCTAGGATACGGACTCCAAGAATACGGTTGCCTTGCATACGGCGTTCTAGAATGTGGTGTGTCAGGATCTAGAATCTTGGGAACAGATTCTGAAAATAATGGTCTCCAGAGATAAGTGGTTTCCTAGGATACGGTTTCCAAGGATACGGTTGCCTTGGATACGGTGTTCTAGAATATGGTGTAACAGGATCTAGAATCTTGTGGGACGGGTTCTGAGCACAATCGTCTCCAGAGTAAGCGGTTTCCTAGGATACGGTTTCCAAGGATACGGTTGCCTTCGATACTGCGTTCTAGAATGCGGTGTGTCAGGATCTAGAATCTTGTGGTGCCGGTTTTGAGCACAATGTCCTCTTGAGATAAGCGGTTTCCTAGGATACGGTTTCCAAGGATACGGTTGCCTTGGATACGGCGTTCTCGAATGCGGTGTGTCAGGATCTAGAATCTTGTGTTGCGGGTTCTGAGCACAACGGCCTCCTGAGATAAGTGGTTTCCTAGGATACGGTTTCCAAGGATACGGTTGCCTGGATACTGCATTCTAGAATGCGGTGTGTCAGGATCGAGAATCTTGTGGTGCGGGTTCTGAGCACAATGGCCTCCTGAGATAAGCGGTTTCCTAGGATACGGTTTCCAAGGATACGGTTGCCTTGGATACTGCATTCTAGAATGCGGTGTGTCAGGATCTAGAATCTTGTGGTGCGTGTTCTGAGCACAACGGCCTCCTGAGATACGCGGTTTCCTAGGATACGGTTTCCAAGGATACGGTTGCCTTGGTTACTGCATTCTAGAATGCGGTGTGTCAGGATCTAGAATCTTGTGGTGCGGGTTCTGAGCACAACGGCCTCCTGAGATAAGCGGTTTCCTAGGATACGGTTTCCAAGGATACGGTTGCCTTGGATACTGCATTCTAGAATGCGGTGTGTCAGGATCTAGAATCTTGTGGTGCGGGTTCTGAGCACAACGGCCTCCTGAGATAAGCGGTTTCCTAGGATACGGTTTCCAAGGATACGGTGGCCTTGGATACTGCATTCTAGAATGCGGTGTGTCAGTATCTTGCATCTTGTGGGACGGGTTCTGAGCTCTATGGTCTCTAGAGTAAGCGGTTTCCTAGGATAGGGTTTCCAGGATACAGTTGCCGTGGACACGGTGTTCTAGAATGTGGTGTGTCAGGATCTAGAATATTGTTGGTCGGGTTGAGAGAATAATAGTCTACAGGAATACGCGGTTTCCTAGGATACGGACTCCAAGAATACGGTTGCCTTGCATACGGCGTTCTAGAATGTGGTGTGTCAGGATCTAGAATCTTGGGAACAGATTCTGAAAATAATGGTCTCCAGAGATAAGTGGTTTCCTAGGATACGGTTTCCAAGGATACGGTTGCCTTGGATACGGTGTTCTAGAATATGGTGTAACAGGATCTAGAATCTTGTGGGACGGGTTCTGAGCACAATCGTCTCCAGAGTAAGCGGTTTCCTAGGATACGGTTTCCAAGGATACGGTTGCCTTCGATACTGCGTTCTAGAATGCGGTGTGTCAGGATCTAGAATCTTGTGGTGCCGGTTTTGAGCACAATGTCCTCTTGAGATAAGCGGTTTCCTAGGATACGGTTTCCAAGGATACGGTTGCCTTGGATACGGCGTTCTCGAATGCGGTGTGTCAGGATCTAGAATCTTGTGTTGCGGGTTCTGAGCACAACGGCCTCCTGAGATAAGTGGTTTCCTAGGATACGGTTTCCAAGGATACGGTTGCCTGGATACTGCATTCTAGAATGCGGTGTGTCAGGATCGAGAATCTTGTGGTGCGGGTTCTGAGCACAACGGCCTCCTGAGATAAGCGGTTTCCTAGGATACGTTTTCCAAGGATACGGTTGCCTTGGATACTGCATTCTAGAATGCGGTGTGTCAGGATCCAGAATCTTGTGTTGCCGGTTCTGAGCACAATGGCCTCCAGAGTAAGCCGCTTCCTAGGATACTGTTTCCAAGGATACGGTGCCTTGGTTACTGCATTCTAGAATGTGGTGTGTCAGGATCTAGAATCTCGTGGTGCGGGTTCTGAGCACAACGGCCTCCTGAGATAAGCGGTTTCCTAGGATACGGTTTCCAAGGATACGGTGGCCTTGGATACTGCATTCTAGAATGCGGTGTGTCAGGATCTTGCATCTTGTGGGACGGGTTCTGAGCTCTATGGTCTCTAGAGTAAGCGGTTTCCTAGGATAGGGTTTCCAGGATACAGTTGCCGTGGACACGGTGTTCTAGAATGTGGTGTGTCAGGATCTAGAATATTGTTGGTCGGGTTGAGAGAATAATAGTCTACAGGAATACGCGGTTTCCTAGGATACGGACTCCAAGAATACGGTTGCCTTGCATACGGCGTTCTAGAATGTGGTGTGTCAGGATCTAGAATCTTGGGAACAGATTCTGAAAATAATGGTCTCCAGAGATAAGTGGTTTCCTAGGATACGGTTTCCAAGGATACGGTTGCCTTGGATACGGTGTTCTAGAATATGGTGTAACAGGATCTAGAATCTTGTGGGACGGGTTCTGAGCACAATCGTCTCCAGAGTAAGCGGTTTCCTAGGATACGGTTTCCAAGGATACGGTTGCCTTCGATACTGCGTTCTAGAATGCGGTGTGTCAGGATCTAGAATCTTGTGGTGCCGGTTTTGAGCACAATGTCCTCTTGAGATAAGCGGTTTCCTAGGATACGGTTTCCAAGGATACGGTTGCCTTGGATACGGCGTTCTCGAATGCGGTGTGTCAGGATCTAGAATCTTGTGTTGCGGGTTCTGAGCACAACGGCCTCCTGAGATAAGTGGTTTCCTAGGATACGGTTTCCAAGGATACGGTTGCCTGGATACTGCATTCTAGAATGCGGTGTGTCAGGATCGAGAATCTTGTGGTGCGGGTTCTGAGCACAACGGCCTCCTGAGATAAGCGGTTTCCTAGGATACGTTTTCCAAGGATACGGTTGCCTTGGATACTGCATTCTAGAATGCGGTGTGTCAGGATCCAGAATCTTGTGTTGCCGGTTCTGAGCACAATGGCCTCCAGAGTAAGCCGCTTCCTAGGATACTGTTTCCAAGGATACGGTGCCTTGGTTACTGCATTCTAGAATGTGGTGTGTCAGGATCTAGAATCTCGTGGTGCGGGTTCTGAGCACAACGGCCTCCTGAGATAAGCGGTTTCCTAGGATACGGTTTCCAAGGATACGGTGGCCTTGGATACTGCATTCTAGAATGCGGTGTGTCAGGATCTTGCATCTTGTGGGACGGGTTCTGAGCTCTATGGTCTCTAGAGTAAGCGGTTTCCTAGGATAGGGTTTCCAGGATACAGTTGCCGTGGACACGGTGTTCTAGAATGTGGTGTGTCAGGATCTAGAATATTGTTGGTCGGGTTGAGAGAATAATAGTCTACAGGAATACGCGGTTTCCTAGGATACGGACTCCAAGAATACGGTTGCCTTGCATACGGCGTTCTAGAATGTGGTGTGTCAGGATCTAGAATCTTGGGAACAGATTCTGAAAATAATGGTCTCCAGAGATAAGTGGTTTCCTAGGATACGGTTTCCAAGGATACGGTTGCCTTGGATACGGTGTTCTAGAATATGGTGTAACAGGATCTAGAATCTTGTGGGACGGGTTCTGAGCACAATCGTCTCCAGAGTAAGCGGTTTCCTAGGATACGGTTTCCAAGGATACGGTTGCCTTCGATACTGCGTTCTAGAATGCGGTGTGTCAGGATCTAGAATCTTGTGGTGCCGGTTTTGAGCACAATGTCCTCTTGAGATAAGCGGTTTCCTAGGATACGGTTTCCAAGGATACGGTTGCCTTGGATACGGCGTTCTCGAATGCGGTGTGTCAGGATCTAGAATCTTGTGTTGCGGGTTCTGAGCACAACGGCCTCCTGAGATAAGTGGTTTCCTAGGATACGGTTTCCAAGGATACGGTTGCCTGGATACTGCATTCTAGAATGCGGTGTGTCAGGATCGAGAATCTTGTGGTGCGGGTTCTGAGCACAACGGCCTCCTGAGATAAGCGGTTTCCTAGGATACGTTTTCCAAGGATACGGTTGCCTTGGATACTGCATTCTAGAATGCGGTGTGTCAGGATCCAGAATCTTGTGTTGCCGGTTCTGAGCACAATGGCCTCCAGAGTAAGCCGCTTCCTAGGATACTGTTTCCAAGGATACGGTGCCTTGGTTACTGCATTCTAGAATGTGGTGTGTCAGGATCTAGAATCTCGTGGTGCGGGTTCTGAGCACAACGGCCTCCTGAGATAAGCGGTTTCCTAGGATACGGTTTCCAAGGATACGGTGGCCTTGGATACTGCATTCTAGAATGCGGTGTGTCAGGATCTTGCATCTTGTGGGACGGGTTCTGAGCTCTATGGTCTCTAGAGTAAGCGGTTTCCTAGGATAGGGTTTCCAGGATACAGTTGCCGTGGACACGGTGTTCTAGAATGTGGTGTGTCAGGATCTAGAATATTGTTGGTCGGGTTGAGAGAATAATAGTCTACAGGAATACGCGGTTTCCTAGGATACGGACTCCAAGAATACGGTTGCCTTGCATACGGCGTTCTAGAATGTGGTGTGTCAGGATCTAGAATCTTGGGAACAGATTCTGAAAATAATGGTCTCCAGAGATAAGTGGTTTCCTAGGATACGGTTTCCAAGGATACGGTTGCCTTGGATACGGTGTTCTAGAATATGGTGTAACAGGATCTAGAATCTTGTGGGACGGGTTCTGAGCACAATCGTCTCCAGAGTAAGCGGTTTCCTAGGATACGGTTTCCAAGGATACGGTTGCCTTCGATACTGCGTTCTAGAATGCGGTGTGTCAGGATCTAGAATCTTGGGAACAGATTCTGAAAATAATGTCCTCTTGAGATAAGCGGTTTCCTAGGATACGGTTTCCAAGGATACGGTTGCCTTGGATACGGCGTTCTCGAATGCGGTGTGTCAGGATCTAGAATCTTGTGTTGCGGGTTCTGAGCACAACGGCCTCCTGAGATAAGTGGTTTCCTAGGATACGGTTTCCAAGGATACGGTTGCCTGGATACTGCATTCTAGAATGCGGTGTGTCAGGATCGAGAATCTTGTGGTGCGGGTTCTGAGCACAACGGCCTCCTGAGATAAGCGGTTTCCTAGGATACGGTTTCCAAGGATACGGTTGCCTTGGATACTGCATTCTAGAATGCGGTGTGTCAGGATCTAGAATCTTGTGGTGCGTGTTCTGAGCACAACGGCCTCCTGAGATACGCGGTTTCCTAGGATACGGTTTCCAAGGATACGGTTGCCTTGGTTACTGCATTCTAGAATGCGGTGTGTCAGGATCTAGAATCTTGTGGTGCGGGTTCTGAGCACAACGGCCTCCTGAGATAAGCGGTTTCCTAGGATACGGTTTCCAAGGATACGGTTGCCTTGGATACTGCATTCTAGAATGCGGTGTGTCAGGATCTAGAATCTTGTGGTGCGGGTTCTGAGCACAACGGCCTCCTGAGATAAGCGGTTTCCTAGGATACGGTTTCCAAGGATACGGTGGCCTTGGATACTGCATTCTAGAATGCGGTGTGTCAGTATCTTGCATCTTGTGGGACGGGTTCTGAGCTCTATGGTCTCTAGAGTAAGCGGTTTCCTAGGATAGGGTTTCCAGGATACAGTTGCCGTGGACACGGTGTTCTAGAATGTGGTGTGTCAGGATCTAGAATATTGTTGGTCGGGTTGAGAGAATAATAGTCTACAGGAATACGCGGTTTCCTAGGATACGGACTCCAAGAATACGGTTGCCTTGCATACGGCGTTCTAGAATGTGGTGTGTCAGGATCTAGAATCTTGGGAACAGATTCTGAAAATAATGGTCTCCAGAGATAAGTGGTTTCCTAGGATACGGTTTCCAAGGATACGGTTGCCTTGGATACGGTGTTCTAGAATATGGTGTAACAGGATCTAGAATCTTGTGGGACGGGTTCTGAGCACAATCGTCTCCAGAGTAAGCGGTTTCCTAGGATACGGTTTCCAAGGATACGGTTGCCTTCGATACTGCGTTCTAGAATGCGGTGTGTCAGGATCTAGAATCTTGTGGTGCCGGTTTTGAGCACAATGTCCTCTTGAGATAAGCGGTTTCCTAGGATACGGTTTCCAAGGATACGGTTGCCTTGGATACGGCGTTCTCGAATGCGGTGTGTCAGGATCTAGAATCTTGTGTTGCGGGTTCTGAGCACAACGGCCTCCTGAGATAAGTGGTTTCCTAGGATACGGTTTCCAAGGATACGGTTGCCTGGATACTGCATTCTAGAATGCGGTGTGTCAGGATCGAGAATCTTGTGGTGCGGGTTCTGAGCACAACGGCCTCCTGAGATAAGCGGTTTCCTAGGATACGTTTTCCAAGGATACGGTTGCCTTGGATACTGCATTCTAGAATGCGGTGTGTCAGGATCCAGAATCTTGTGTTGCCGGTTCTGAGCACAATGGCCTCCAGAGTAAGCCGCTTCCTAGGATACTGTTTCCAAGGATACGGTGCCTTGGTTACTGCATTCTAGAATGTGGTGTGTCAGGATCTAGAATCTCGTGGTGCGGGTTCTGAGCACAACGGCCTCCTGAGATAAGCGGTTTCCTAGGATACGGTTTCCAAGGATACGGTGGCCTTGGATACTGCATTCTAGAATGCGGTGTGTCAGGATCTTGCATCTTGTGGGACGGGTTCTGAGCTCTATGGTCTCTAGAGTAAGCGGTTTCCTAGGATAGGGTTTCCAGGATACAGTTGCCGTGGACACGGTGTTCTAGAATGTGGTGTGTCAGGATCTAGAATATTGTTGGTCGGGTTGAGAGAATAATAGTCTACAGGAATACGCGGTTTCCTAGGATACGGACTCCAAGAATACGGTTGCCTTGCATACGGCGTTCTAGAATGTGGTGTGTCAGGATCTAGAATCTTGGGAACAGATTCTGAAAATAATGGTCTCCAGAGATAAGTGGTTTCCTAGGATACGGTTTCCAAGGATACGGTTGCCTTGGATACGGTGTTCTAGAATATGGTGTAACAGGATCTAGAATCTTGTGGGACGGGTTCTGAGCACAATCGTCTCCAGAGTAAGCGGTTTCCTAGGATACGGTTTCCAAGGATACGGTTGCCTTCGATACTGCGTTCTAGAATGCGGTGTGTCAGGATCTAGAATCTTGTGGTGCCGGTTTTGAGCACAATGTCCTCTTGAGATAAGCGGTTTCCTAGGATACGGTTTCCAAGGATACGGTTGCCTTGGATACGGCGTTCTCGAATGCGGTGTGTCAGGATCTAGAATCTTGTGTTGCGGGTTCTGAGCACAACGGCCTCCTGAGATAAGCGGTTTCCTAGGATACGGTTTCCAAGGATACGGTTGCCTGGATACTGCATTCTAGAATGCGGTGTGTCAGGATCGAGAATCTTGTGGTGCGGGTTCTGAGCACAACGGCCTCCTGAGATAAGCGGTTTCCTAGGATACGTTTTCCAAGGATACGGTTGCCTTGGATACTGCATTCTAGAATGCGGTGTGTCAGGATCTTGCATCTTGTGGGACGGGTTCTGAGCTCTATGGTCTCTAGAGTAAGCGGTTTCCTAGGATAGGGTTTCCAGGATACAGTTGCCGTGGACACGGTGTTCTAGAATGTGGTGTGTCAGGATCCAGAATATTGTTGGTCGGGTTGAGAGAATAATAGTCTACAGGAATACGCGGTTTCCTAGGATACGGACTCCAAGAATACGGTTGCCTTGCATACGGCGTTCTAGAATGTGGTGTGTCAGGATCTAGAATCTTGGGAACACATTCTGAATATAATGGTCTCCAGAGATAAGTGGTTTCCTAGGATACGGTTTCCAAGGATACGGTTGCCTTGGATACGGTGTTCTAGAATATGGTGTAACAGGATCTAGAATCTTGTGGGATGGGTTCTGAGCACAATCGTCTCCAGAGTAAGCGGTTTCCTAGGATACGGTTTCCAAGGATACGGTTGCCTTCGATACTGCGTTCTAGAATGCGGTGTGTCAGGATCTAGAATCTTGTGGTGCCGGTTTTGAGCACAATGTCCTCTTGAGATAAGCGGTTTCCTAGGATACGGTTTCCAAGGATACGGTTGCCTTGGATACGGCGTTCTCGAATGCGGTGTGTATGGATCTAGAATCTTGTGTTGCGGGTTCTGAGCACAACGGCCTCCTGAGATAAGTGGTTTCCTAGGATACGGTTTCCAAGGATACGGTTGCCTTGGATACTGCATTCTAGAATGCGGTGTGTCAGGATCTAGAATCTTGTGGTGCAGGTTCTGAGCACAATGGCCTCCTGAGATAAGCGGTTTCCTAGGATACTGTTTCCAAGGATATGGTTGCCTTGGATACTGCATTCTAGAATGCGGTGTGTCAGGATCTAGAATCTTGTGTTGCGGGTTCTGAGCACAATGGCCTCCAGGGTAAGCCGTTTCCTAGGATACGGTTTCCAAGGATACGGTGCCTTGGTTACTGCATTCTAGAATGCGGTGTGTCAGGATCTAGAATCTTGTGGTGCGGGTTCTGAGCACAATGGCCTCCTGAGATAAGCGGTTCCCTGGATACGGTTTCCAAGGATACGGTTGCCTTGGATACTGCATTCTAGAATGCGGTGTGTCAGGATCTAGAATCTTGTGGTGCGGGTTCTGAGCACAATGGCCTCCTGAGATAATTGGTTTCCTAGGATACGGTTTCCAAGGATACGGTTGCCTTGGTTACTGCATTCTAGAATGCGGTGTGTCAGGATCTGGAATCTTGTGGTGCGGGTTCTGAGCACAACGGCCTCCTGAGATAAGCGGTTTCCTAGGATACGGTTTCCAAGGATACGGTGCCTTGGTTACTGCATTCTAGAATGCGGTGTGTCAGGATCTAGAATCTTGTGGTGCGGGTTCTGAGCACAACGGCCTCCTGAGATAAGCGGTTTCCTAGGATACGGTTTCCAAGGATACGGTTGCCTTGGTTACTGCATTCTAGAATGCGGTGTGTCAGGATCTAGAATCTTGTGTTGCGGGTTCTGAGCATAATGGCCTCCTGAGATAAGCGGTTTCCTAGGATACGGTTTCCAAGGATACGGTTGCCTTGGTTACTGCATTCTAGAATGCTTGTGTCAGGATCTAGAATCTTGTGGTGCGGGTTCTGAGCACAACGGCCTCCTGAGATAAGCGGTTTCCTAGGATACGGTTTCCAAGGATACGGTTGCCTTGGATACTGCATTCTAGAATGCGGTGTGTGAGGATCTAGAATCTTGTGTTGCGGGTTCTGAGCACAATGGCCTCCAGAGTAAGCCGCTTCCTAGGATACGGTTTCCAAGGATATGGTGCCTTGGTTACTGCATTCTAGAATGTGGTGTGTCAGGATCTAGAATCTTGTGGTGCGGGTTCTGAGCACAATGGCCTCCTGAGAAAATCGGTTTCCTAGGAAACGGTTTCCAAGGATACGGTTGCCTTGGATACTGCATTCTAGAATGTGGTGTGTCAGGATCTAGAATCTTGTGGTGCGGGTTCTGAGCACAATGGCCTCCTGAGATAAGCGGTTTCCTAGGATACTGTTTCCAAGGATACGGTTGCCTTGGATACTGCATTCTAGAATGCAGTGTCAGGATCTAGAATCTTGTGGTGCGGTTTCTGAGCACAATGGCCTCCTGAGATAAGCGGTTTCCTAGGATACGGTTTCCAAGGATACGGTTGCCTTGGTTACTGCATTCTAGAATGCGGTGTGGCAGGATCTAGAATCTTGTGGTGCGGGTTCTGAGCACAATGGCCTCCTGAGATAAGCGGTTTCCTAGGATACGGTTTCCAAGGATACGGTTGCCTTGGATACTGCATTCTAGAATGCGGTGTGTCAGGATCTAGAATCTTGTGGTGCGGGTTCTGAGCACAATGGCCTCCTGAGATAAGCGGTTTCCTAGGATACGGTTTCCAAGGATACGGTTGCCTTGGATACTGCAATCTAGAATGCGGTGTCAGGATCTAGAATCTTGTGGTGCGGGTTCTGAGCACAATGGCCTCCTGAGATAAGCGGTTTCCTAGGATACGGTTTCCAAGGATGCGGTTGCCATGGATACTGCATTCTAGAATGCGGTGTGTCAGGATCTGGAATCTTGTGGTTCGGGTTCTGAGCACAATGGCCTCCTGAGATAAGCGGTTTCCTAGGATAAGGTTTCCAAGGATACCGTTGCCTTGGTTACTGCATTCTAGAATGCGGTGTGTCAGGATCTGGAATCTTGTGGTTCGGGTTCTGAGCACAATGGCCTCCTGAGATAAGAGGTTTCCTAGGATAAGGTTTCCAAGGATACGGTGGCCTTGGTTACTGCATTCTAGAATGCGGTGTGTCAGGATCTGGAATGTTGTGGTTCGGGTTCTGAGCACAATGGCCTCCTGAGATAAGCGGTTTCCTAGGATACGGTTTCCAAGGATACGGTTGCCTTGGATACTGCATTCTAGAATGCGGTGTGTCAGGATCTGGAATCTTGTGGTTCCGGTTCTGAGCACAATGGCCTCCTGTGATAAGCGGTTTCCTAGGATACGGTTTCCAAGGATACGGTTGCCTTGGTTACTTCATTCTAGAATGCGGTGTGTCTGGATCTAGAATCTTGTGGTGCGGGTTCTGAGCACAATGGCCTCCTGAGATAAGCGGTTTCCTAGGATACGGTTTCCAAGGATACGGTGGCCTTGGATACTGCATTCTAGAATGCGGTGTCAGGATCTAGAATCTTGTGGAGCGGGTTCTGAGCACAATCGTCTCCAGAGTAAGCGGTTTCCTAGGATACGGTTTCCAAGGATACGGTTGCCTTCGATACTGCGTTCTAGAATGCGGTGTGTCAGGATCTAGAATCTTGTGGTGCCGGTTTTGAGCACAATGTCCTCTTGAGATAAGCGGTTTCCTAGGATACGGTTTCCAAGGATACGGTTGCCTTGGATACGGCGTTCTCGAATGCGGTGTGTCAGGATCTAGAATCTTGTGTTGCGGGTTCTGAGCACAACGGCCTCCTGAGATAAGTGGTTTCCTAGGATACGGTTTCCAAGGATACGGTTGCCTGGATACTGCATTCTAGAATGCGGTGTGTCAGGATCGAGAATCTTGTGGTGCGGGTTCTGAGCACAATGGCCTCCTGAGATAAGCGGTTTCCTAGGATACGGTTTCCAAGGATACGGTTGCCTTGGATACTGCATTCTAGAATGCGGTGTGTCAGGATCTAGAATCTTGTGGTGCGTGTTCTGAGCACAACGGCCTCCTGAGATACGCGGTTTCCTAGGATACGGTTTCCAAGGATACGGTTGCCTTGGTTACTGCATTCTAGAATGCGGTGTGTCAGGATCTAGAATCTTGTGGTGCGGGTTCTGAGCACAACGGCCTCCTGAGATAAGCGGTTTCCTAGGATACGGTTTCCAAGGATACGGTTGCCTTGGATACTGCATTCTAGAATGCGGTGTGTCAGGATCTAGAATCTTGTGGTGCGGGTTCTGAGCACAACGGCCTCCTGAGATAAGCGGTTTCCTAGGATACGGTTTCCAAGGATACGGTGGCCTTGGATACTGCATTCTAGAATGCGGTGTGTCAGTATCTTGCATCTTGTGGGACGGGTTCTGAGCTCTATGGTCTCTAGAGTAAGCGGTTTCCTAGGATAGGGTTTCCAGGATACAGTTGCCGTGGACACGGTGTTCTAGAATGTGGTGTGTCAGGATCTAGAATATTGTTGGTCGGGTTGAGAGAATAATAGTCTACAGGAATACGCGGTTTCCTAGGATACGGACTCCAAGAATACGGTTGCCTTGCATACGGCGTTCTAGAATGTGGTGTGTCAGGATCTAGAATCTTGGGAACAGATTCTGAAAATAATGGTCTCCAGAGATAAGTGGTTTCCTAGGATACGGTTTCCAAGGATACGGTTGCCTTGGATACGGTGTTCTAGAATATGGTGTAACAGGATCTAGAATCTTGTGGGACGGGTTCTGAGCACAATCGTCTCCAGAGTAAGCGGTTTCCTAGGATACGGTTTCCAAGGATACGGTTGCCTTCGATACTGCGTTCTAGAATGCGGTGTGTCAGGATCTAGAATCTTGTGGTGCCGGTTTTGAGCACAATGTCCTCTTGAGATAAGCGGTTTCCTAGGATACGGTTTCCAAGGATACGGTTGCCTTGGATACGGCGTTCTCGAATGCGGTGTGTCAGGATCTAGAATCTTGTGTTGCGGGTTCTGAGCACAACGGCCTCCTGAGATAAGTGGTTTCCTAGGATACGGTTTCCAAGGATACGGTTGCCTGGATACTGCATTCTAGAATGCGGTGTGTCAGGATCGAGAATCTTGTGGTGCGGGTTCTGAGCACAACGGCCTCCTGAGATAAGCGGTTTCCTAGGATACGTTTTCCAAGGATACGGTTGCCTTGGATACTGCATTCTAGAATGCGGTGTGTCAGGATCCAGAATCTTGTGTTGCCGGTTCTGAGCACAATGGCCTCCAGAGTAAGCCGCTTCCTAGGATACTGTTTCCAAGGATACGGTGCCTTGGTTACTGCATTCTAGAATGTGGTGTGTCAGGATCTAGAATCTCGTGGTGCGGGTTCTGAGCACAACGGCCTCCTGAGATAAGCGGTTTCCTAGGATACGGTTTCCAAGGATACGGTGGCCTTGGATACTGCATTCTAGAATGCGGTGTGTCAGGATCTTGCATCTTGTGGGACGGGTTCTGAGCTCTATGGTCTCTAGAGTAAGCGGTTTCCTAGGATAGGGTTTCCAGGATACAGTTGCCGTGGACACGGTGTTCTAGAATGTGGTGTGTCAGGATCTAGAATATTGTTGGTCGGGTTGAGAGAATAATAGTCTACAGGAATACGCGGTTTCCTAGGATACGGACTCCAAGAATACGGTTGCCTTGCATACGGCGTTCTAGAATGTGGTGTGTCAGGATCTAGAATCTTGGGAACAGATTCTGAAAATAATGGTCTCCAGAGATAAGTGGTTTCCTAGGATACGGTTTCCAAGGATACGGTTGCCTTGGATACGGTGTTCTAGAATATGGTGTAACAGGATCTAGAATCTTGTGGGACGGGTTCTGAGCACAATCGTCTCCAGAGTAAGCGGTTTCCTAGGATACGGTTTCCAAGGATACGGTTGCCTTCGATACTGCGTTCTAGAATGCGGTGTGTCAGGATCTAGAATCTTGTGGTGCCGGTTTTGAGCACAATGTCCTCTTGAGATAAGCGGTTTCCTAGGATACGGTTTCCAAGGATACGGTTGCCTTGGATACGGCGTTCTCGAATGCGGTGTGTCAGGATCTAGAATCTTGTGTTGCGGGTTCTGAGCACAACGGCCTCCTGAGATAAGCGGTTTCCTAGGATACGGTTTCCAAGGATACGGTTGCCTGGATACTGCATTCTAGAATGCGGTGTGTCAGGATCGAGAATCTTGTGGTGCGGGTTCTGAGCACAACGGCCTCCTGAGATAAGCGGTTTCCTAGGATACGTTTTCCAAGGATACGGTTGCCTTGGATACTGCATTCTAGAATGCGGTGTGTCAGGATCTTGCATCTTGTGGGACGGGTTCTGAGCTCTATGGTCTCTAGAGTAAGCGGTTTCCTAGGATAGGGTTTCCAGGATACAGTTGCCGTGGACACGGTGTTCTAGAATGTGGTGTGTCAGGATCCAGAATATTGTTGGTCGGGTTGAGAGAATAATAGTCTACAGGAATACGCGGTTTCCTAGGATACGGACTCCAAGAATACGGTTGCCTTGCATACGGCGTTCTAGAATGTGGTGTGTCAGGATCTAGAATCTTGGGAACACATTCTGAATATAATGGTCTCCAGAGATAAGTGGTTTCCTAGGATACGGTTTCCAAGGATACGGTTGCCTTGGATACGGTGTTCTAGAATATGGTGTAACAGGATCTAGAATCTTGTGGGATGGGTTCTGAGCACAATCGTCTCCAGAGTAAGCGGTTTCCTAGGATACGGTTTCCAAGGATACGGTTGCCTTCGATACTGCGTTCTAGAATGCGGTGTGTCAGGATCTAGAATCTTGTGGTGCCGGTTTTGAGCACAATGTCCTCTTGAGATAAGCGGTTTCCTAGGATACGGTTTCCAAGGATACGGTTGCCTTGGATACGGCGTTCTCGAATGCGGTGTGTCAGGATCTAGAATCTTGTGTTGCGGGTTCTGAGCACAACGGCCTCCTGAGATAAGTGGTTTCCTAGGATACGGTTTCCAAGGATACGGTTGCCTTGGATACTGCATTCTAGAATGCGGTGTGTCAGGATCTAGAATCTTGTGGTGCAGGTTCTGAGCACAATGGCCTCCTGAGATAAGCGGTTTCCTAGGATACTGTTTCCAAGGATATGGTTGCCTTGGATACTGCATTCTAGAATGCGGTGTGTCAGGATCTAGAATCTTGTGTTGCGGGTTCTGAGCACAATGGCCTCCAGGGTAAGCCGTTTCCTAGGATACGGTTTCCAAGGATACGGTGCCTTGGTTACTGCATTCTAGAATGCGGTGTGTCAGGATCTAGAATCTTGTGGTGCGGGTTCTGAGCACAATGGCCTCCTGAGATAAGCGGTTCCCTGGATACGGTTTCCAAGGATACGGTTGCCTTGGATACTGCATTCTAGAATGCGGTGTGTCAGGATCTAGAATCTTGTGGTGCGGGTTCTGAGCACAATGGCCTCCTGAGATAATTGGTTTCCTAGGATACGGTTTCCAAGGATACGGTTGCCTTGGTTACTGCATTCTAGAATGCGGTGTGTCAGGATCTGGAATCTTGTGGTGCGGGTTCTGAGCACAACGGCCTCCTGAGATAAGCGGTTTCCTAGGATACGGTTTCCAAGGATACGGTGCCTTGGTTACTGCATTCTAGAATGCGGTGTGTCAGGATCTAGAATCTTGTGGTGCGGGTTCTGAGCACAACGGCCTCCTGAGATAAGCGGTTTCCTAGGATACGGTTTCCAAGGATACGGTTGCCTTGGTTACTGCATTCTAGAATGCGGTGTGTCAGGATCTAGAATCTTGTGTTGCGGGTTCTGAGCATAATGGCCTCCTGAGATAAGCGGTTTCCTAGGATACGGTTTCCAAGGATACGGTTGCCTTGGTTACTGCATTCTAGAATGCTTGTGTCAGGATCTAGAATCTTGTGGTGCGGGTTCTGAGCACAACGGCCTCCTGAGATAAGCGGTTTCCTAGGATACGGTTTCCAAGGATACGGTTGCCTTGGATACTGCATTCTAGAATGCGGTGTGTGAGGATCTAGAATCTTGTGTTGCGGGTTCTGAGCACAATGGCCTCCAGAGTAAGCCGCTTCCTAGGATACGGTTTCCAAGGATATGGTGCCTTGGTTACTGCATTCTAGAATGTGGTGTGTCAGGATCTAGAATCTTGTGGTGCGGGTTCTGAGCACAATGGCCTCCTGAGAAAATCGGTTTCCTAGGAAACGGTTTCCAAGGATACGGTTGCCTTGGATACTGCATTCTAGAATGTGGTGTGTCAGGATCTAGAATCTTGTGGTGCGGGTTCTGAGCACAATGGCCTCCTGAGATAAGCGGTTTCCTAGGATACTGTTTCCAAGGATACGGTTGCCTTGGATACTGCATTCTAGAATGCAGTGTCAGGATCTAGAATCTTGTGGTGCGGTTTCTGAGCACAATGGCCTCCTGAGATAAGCGGTTTCCTAGGATACGGTTTCCAAGGATACGGTTGCCTTGGTTACTGCATTCTAGAATGCGGTGTGGCAGGATCTAGAATCTTGTGGTGCGGGTTCTGAGCACAATGGCCTCCTGAGATAAGCGGTTTCCTAGGATACGGTTTCCAAGGATACGGTTGCCTTGGATACTGCATTCTAGAATGCGGTGTGTCAGGATCTAGAATCTTGTGGTGCGGGTTCTGAGCACAATGGCCTCCTGAGATAAGCGGTTTCCTAGGATACGGTTTCCAAGGATACGGTTGCCTTGGATACTGCAATCTAGAATGCGGTGTCAGGATCTAGAATCTTGTGGTGCGGGTTCTGAGCACAATGGCCTCCTGAGATAAGCGGTTTCCTAGGATACGGTTTCCAAGGATGCGGTTGCCATGGATACTGCATTCTAGAATGCGGTGTGTCAGGATCTGGAATCTTGTGGTTCGGGTTCTGAGCACAATGGCCTCCTGAGATAAGCGGTTTCCTAGGATAAGGTTTCCAAGGATACCGTTGCCTTGGTTACTGCATTCTAGAATGCGGTGTGTCAGGATCTGGAATCTTGTGGTTCGGGTTCTGAGCACAATGGCCTCCTGAGATAAGAGGTTTCCTAGGATAAGGTTTCCAAGGATACGGTGGCCTTGGTTACTGCATTCTAGAATGCGGTGTGTCAGGATCTGGAATGTTGTGGTTCGGGTTCTGAGCACAATGGCCTCCTGAGATAAGCGGTTTCCTAGGATACGGTTTCCAAGGATACGGTTGCCTTGGATACTGCATTCTAGAATGCGGTGTGTCAGGATCTGGAATCTTGTGGTTCCGGTTCTGAGCACAATGGCCTCCTGTGATAAGCGGTTTCCTAGGATACGGTTTCCAAGGATACGGTTGCCTTGGTTACTTCATTCTAGAATGCGGTGTGTCTGGATCTAGAATCTTGTGGTGCGGGTTCTGAGCACAATGGCCTCCTGAGATAAGCGGTTTCCTAGGATACGGTTTCCAAGGATACGGTGGCCTTGGATACTGCATTCTAGAATGCGGTGTCAGGATCTAGAATCTTGTGGAGCGGGTTCTGAGCACAATGGCCTCCTGAGATAAGCGGTTTCCTAGGATACCGTTTCCAAGGATACGGTTGCCTTGGATACTGCATTCCAGAATGCGGTGTGTCAGGATCTGGAATCTTGTGGTGCGGGTTCTGAGTCAATGGCCTCCTGAGATAAGCGGTTTCCTAGGATACGGTTTCCAAGGATACGGTTGCCATGGATACTGCATTCTAGAATTCGGTGTGTCAGGATCTAGAATCTTGTGGTGCGGGTTCTGAGCACAATGGCCTCCTGAGATAAGCGGTTTCCTAGGATAGGGTTTCCAAGGATACGGTTGCCTTGGATACTGCATTCTAGAATGCGGTGTGTCAGGATGTGGAATCTTGTGGTGCGGGTTCTGAGCACAATGGCCTCCTGAGATAAGCGGTTTCCTAGGATACGGTTTCCAAGGATACGGTTGCCTTGGATACTGCATTCTAGAATGCGGTGTGTCAGGATCTGGAATCTTGTGGTGCGGGTACTGAGCACAATTGCCTCCTAAGATAAGCAGTTTCCTAGGATACGGTTTCCAATGATACGGTTGCCATGGATACGGCGTTCTGGAATGTGGTGTGTTAGGATCTAGAATCTTGTTGTGCTGGTTCTGATCACAATGGCCTCCTGAGAAAATCGGTTTCCTAGGAAACGGTTTCCAAGGATACGGTTGCCTTGGATACTGCATTCTAGAATGCGGTGTGTCAGGATCTAGAATCTTGTGGTGCGGGTTCTGAGCACAATGGCCTCCTGAGATAAGCGGTTTCCTAGGATACGGTTTCCAAGGATACGGTGCCTTTGTTACTGCATTCTAGAATGCGGTTTGTCAGGATCTAGAATCTTGTGGTGCGGGTTCTGAGCACAACGGCCTCCTGAGTTAAGCGGTTTCCTACCTTACGGTTTCCAAGGATACGGTTGCTTTGGTTACTGCATTCTAGAATGCGGTGTGTCAGGATCTAGAATCTTGTGGTGCGGGTTCTGAGCACAACGGCCTCCTGAGATAAGCGGTTTCCTAGGATACGGTTTCCAAGGATACGGTTGCCTTGGATACTGCATTCTAGAATGCGGTGTGTCAGGATCTAGAATCTTGTGTTGCGGGTTCTGAGCACAATGGCCTCCAGAGTAAGCCGCTTCCTAGGATACGGTTTCCAAGGATACGGTGCCTTGGTTACTGCATTCTAGAATGTGGTGTGTCAGGATCTAGAATCTTGTGGTGCGGGTTCTGAGCACAACGGCCTCCTGAGATAAGCGGTTTCCTAGGATACGGTTTCCAAGGATACGGTTGCCTTGGTTACTGCATTCTAGAATGCGGTGTGTCAGGATCTAGAATCTTGTGGTGCGGGTTCTGAGCACAACGGCCTCCTGAGATAAGCGGTTTCCTAGGATACGGGTTCCAAGGATACGGTTGCCTTGGTTACTGCATTCTAGAATGCGGTGTGTCAGGATCTAGAATCTTGTGGTGCGGGTTCTGAGCACAACGGCCTCCTGAAATAAGCGGTTTCCTAGGATACGGTTTCCAAGGATACGGTTGCCTTGGTTACTGCATTCTAGAATGCGGTGTGTCAGGATCTAGAATCTTGTGGTGCGGGTTCTGAGCAAACGGCCTCCTGAGATAAGCGGTTTCCTAGGATACGGTTTCCAAGGATACGGTTGCCTTGGATACTGCATTCTAGAATGCGGTGTGTCAGGATCTAGAATCTTGTGGTGCGGGTTCTGAGCACAACGGCCTCCTGAGATAAGCGGTTTCCTCGGATACGGTTTCCAAGGATACGGTTGCCTAGGATACTGCATTCTAGAATTCGGTGTGTCAGGATCTAGAATCTTGTGGTGCGGGT